>NC_141875.1:18404090-18707121 GCF_056163025.1 Triticum urartu
AGAAAGTGTTCCCCCTAACTGTGCACCGTTGCTAAGGTCCGTTGTTCCGAAGCACCACGTGATGATCGGGTGTGATAGGTTCTAACATTCGCATACAACGGGTGTAAGCTAGATTTACACACGCAATACACTTAGGTTAACTTGACGAGCCTAGCATGTACAGACATGGCCTCGGAACACGGAAGACCGAAAAGTCGAACATGAGTCGTATAGAACATACGATCAACATGAAGATGTTCACCGATGATGACTAGTCCGTCTCACGTGATGATCGGACACGGCCTAGTTGACTCGGATCATGTACCACTTAGATGACTAGAGGGATGGCTATCTAAGTGGGAGTTCATTGAATAATTTGATTATATGAACTTAATTATTATGAACATAGTCAAAAGGTCTTTGCAAATTATGTCGTAGCTTGCGCTATAGTTCTACTGTTTTAGATATGTTCCTAGAGAAAATTTAGTTGAGAGTTGACAGTAGCAACTATGCGGACTGGGTCCGTAAACTGAGGATTATCCTCATTGCTGCACAGAAGGATTATGTCCTTAATGCATCGCTCAGTGTGCTGATCCTCGAGCATCGTCTGTAGATGTTGGGAAACATCTGACATACACATTTTGATGACTACATCATAGTTCAGTGTGTAATGCTAACAGTTTAGAATTGTGGCACCAAAGACGGTTTATGAAACGTCGCAGAACATATGAGATGTTCCAAAGACTGAAATTGGGATTTCAGACTAGTGCCCATGTCAAGAGGTATGAGACCTCTGACAAGTTTCTTAAGCCTGCAAACTAAGGGAGAAAATATCAATCGTTGAGCATGTGCTTAGATTGTCTGAGTACTACAATCGCTTGAATCGAGTGGGAGTTAATCTTCCAGATAAGATAGTGATGATTCTCCATAGTCACTGCCACCAAGCTATTGGAGCTTCGTGATTAACTATAACATATCAGGGATAGACATGATGATCCTTGAGCAACTCGCGATGTTTGACACCGCGAAAGTAGAAATCAAGTAGGAGCATCAATTGTTGATGGTTAAACCACTAGTTTCAAGAAGGGCAAGGGAAAGAAGGGATACTTCATGAGACGGCAAATCAGTTGCTTCTCTAGTGAAGAAACCGAAGGTTGAACCAAACCCGAGACTAAGTGCTTCTGTAATGAGGGGAACGGTCACTGAAGCAGAACTACCCTAGATACTTGGTAGATGAGAAGGCTGGCAAGGTCGACAGAAGTATTTTGGAAATACATTATATTAATGTGTACTTTACTAGTACTCCTAGTAGCACCAGGGTAATAAATACCAGTTCAGTTGCTAAGTGTTAGTAACTCGAAATAAAAGGCTCCGGAATAAATGGAGACTAGCTGAAGGTGAGATGACGATATGTGTTGGAAGTGTTTCCAAGATTGATATGATGAAGCATCGCATGCTCCCTCTACCATCGAGATTGGTGTTAAACCTAAATAATTGTTATTTGGTGTTTGCGTTGAGCATAGACATGATTGGATTATGTTTATCGCAATACGGTTATTCATTTAAGGAGAATAATGGTTACTATGTTTATTTGAATAATAACTTCAATGATCTTGCACCTAAAATGAATGGTTCATTGAATCTCGATCGTAGTGATACACATGTTCATGCCAAAAGATATAAGATAGTAATGATAGTACCACATACTTGTGGCACTGCCATTTGAGTCATATTGGTATAAAAATGCATGAAGAAGCTCCATGTTGATGGATATTTGGACTCACTCGTTTTTGAAAAGATTGAGACATGCGAACCATGTCTATTGGTAGATATGCATGAAGGAAACTCCATGCAGATGGATCATTTGGACTCACTTGATTTTGAATCACTTGAGACATGCAAATCATACCACATGGGCAAGATGACTGAAAGGCCTCGTTTTCAGTAAGATGGAACAAGAAAGCAACTTGTTGGAAGTAATACATTTTGATGTGTGCAGTCCAATAAGTGCTGAGGCACGCAGTGGATATCGTTATGTTCTTACTTCACAGATGATTTGAGTAGATGCTGAGTATATTTACTTGATGAAACACAAGTCTGAATTATTGAAAGGTTTAAGTAATTTCAGAGTGAAGTTGAAGATCGTCGTGACAAGATGATAAAATGTCTATGATATGATCATAGATATGAATATCTGAGTTACGAGTTTGGCTCACAATTAAGACATTGTGGAAATTGTTTCACAACTAATACCGCCTGGACCACCATAGTGTGATGGTGTGTCCGGACATCATAACTGCACCCTATTGGATATGGTACATACCATGATGTTTCTTATCGAATTACCACTATCGTTTATGGGTTAGGCATTAGAGACAACCACATTCACTTTAAATACGGTTCCACACAATTCCGTCGAGACGACACCGTATGAACTATACGTTTAGAGAAACCTAAGCTGTCGTTTCTTAAAAGTTTGGGGCTGCGATGCTTATGTGAAAAAGTTTCAGGCTGATAAGCTCGAACCCAAAGCGGATAAATACATCTTCATAGAATACCCAAAATTAGTTGGGTATGCCTCCTATTTCTGATCCGGAAGCAAAAGTGATTGTTTCTAGAAACGGGTCCTTTCTCGAGGAAAAGTTTCTCTCGAAAGAATTGAGTGGGAGGATGGTGGAGACTTGATGAGGTTATTGAACCATCACTTCAACTAGTGTGTAGCAGGGCACATGAAGTTGTTCCTATGGAACCTACACCAATTGAAGTGGAAGCTTATGATAGTGATCATGAAACTTCGGATCATGTCACTACCAAACCTCATAGGTCGACAAGGATGTGTACTACTTCAGAGTGGTACGTAATCCTGTCTTGGAAGTTATGTTGCTAGACAACAATGAACCTACAAGCTATGGAGAAGCGATGGTGGGCCCGGATTCCGTCGCATGGCTCGAGGCCATAAAATCCGAGAGAGGATCCATGTATAAAACAAAGTATAGACTTTGAAAGAACTACTTGATGGTCGTAAGGCTGTTAGGTGCAGATGGATTTTAAAAGGAAGACAGACAATGATGGTAAGTGTCACCATTAAGAAAGCTCGACTTTTCGTTTCCCGACAAGTTCAAGGAGTTGACTATGATGAGACTTTATCACTTGTAGCGATGCTAAGAGTCTGTTGGAATTATGTTAGCAGTTACTGCATTATTTATGAAATCTTGCAGAAAGGATGTTAAAACATTGCTTCCTAGACGTTTTTCTTAAGGAAAGATTGTATGTGATACAACCAGAAGGTTTTGTCAATCCTGAAAGTTGCTGACAAGTATGCAAAGCTCCAGCAATCCTTCTAAGGACTGGAGTAAGCATCTCGGAATTGGAATGTACGCTTTGATGAGATGATCAAAGATTTTGGGTTTATACAAAGTTTATGAAAAACTTGTATTTCCAAAGGAGTGAGTGGGAGCACTATAGAATTTTAGATGAGTATATGTTATTAACATATTGTTGATCAAAAATGATGTAGAATTTCTGGAAAGCATGCAGGGTTATTTGAAAAGTGTTTTTGATGGAAAACCTGGATTAAACTACTTGAATATTGAGCATCAAGATCTATAAGGATAGATCAAAAATGCTTAATAATACTTTCAAATGAATACATACCATGACAAGATTTTGAAGGAGTTCAAAAATAGATCGGCAAAGAAGGAGTTCTTGGCTGTGTTATAAGGTATGAGTGTTGAGCAAGACTCAAGACCTGACCACGGCAGAATAGAGAGAAAGGACGAAGGTCGTCCCCTATGCTTTAGACGTAGGCTCTAAAGTATGCTACGTTGTGTACCGCACCTGAGGTGTGCCAAGCCATGAGTCAGTCAAGGGGTACAAGAGTGATCCAGGAATGGATCACATGACAACGGTCGAACTTATCCTTAGTAACTAGTGGACTAAGGAATTTTCTCGATTATGGAGGTGGTAAAAGAGTTCATCGTAAAGGGTTACGCCGATGCAATCTTTGACACTAATCTGGATGATTCTGAGTAGTAAACCGGATTCGTATAGTAGAACAGTTATTTGGAATAGCTCCAAATAGAGTGTGGTAGTTGCATCTACAAGATGACATAGAGATTTGTAAAGCACACACGGATCTGAAAGGTTCAGACCTGTTGACTATAACATCTCTCACAAGCATAACATGATCAAACCTAGAACTCATTGAGTGTTAATCACATGGCAATGTGAACTAGATTATTGACTCTCATAAACTCTTTGGGTGTTAGTCACATGGGGATGTGACCTTGAGTGTTAATCACATAGCGATGTGAACTGGATTATTGACTCTAGTGCAAGTGGGAGACTGTTGGAAATATGCCCTAGAGGCAATAATAAATTAGTTATTATTATATTTCCTTGTTCATGATAATTGTTTATTAACCATGCTAGAATTGTATTCATAGGAAACTCAGATACATGTGTGGATACATAGACAACACCATGTCCCTAGTAAGCCTCTAGTTGACTAGCTCGTTGATCAATAGATGGTTATGGTTTCCTGACCATGGACATTGGATGTCGTTGATAACGGGATCACATCATTAGGAGAATGATGTGATGGACAAGACCCAATCCTAAGCCTAGCACAAGATCGTGTAGTTCATATGCTAAAGCTTTTCTAATGTCAAGTATCATTTCCTTAGACCATGAGATTGTGCAACTCCCGAATACCGTAGGAATGCTTTGGATGTACCAAACGTCACAATGTAACTGGGTGGCTATAAAGGTGCACTGCGGGTATCTCCAAAAGTGCCTGTTGGGTTGGCACGAATCGAGACTGGGATTTGTCACTCCGTGTAACGGAGAGGTATCTCTGGGCCCACTCGGTAGGACATCATCATAATGTGCGCAATGTGACCAAGGAGTTGATCACGGGATGATGTGTTACGGAACGAGTAAAGAGACTTGCCGGTAATGAGATTGAACGAGGTATCGGGATACCGACGATCGAATCTCGGGCAAGTATCGTACCGATAGACAAAGGGAATTGAATACGGGATTGATTGAATCCTCGACATCGTGGTTCATCCGATGAGATCATCGTGGAGCATGTGGGAGCCAACATGGGTATCCAGATCCCGCTGTTGGTTATTGACCGGAGAGTTGTCTCGGTCATGTCTACATGTCTCCCGAACCCGTAGGGTCTACACACTTAAGGTTCGGTGACGCTAGAGTTGTAGAGATATTAGTATGCGGTTAACCGAAAGTTGTTCGGAATCCCGGATGAGATCCCGGACGTCACGAGGAGTTCCGGAATGCTCCGGAGGTAAAGATTTATTTATAGGAAGTCTAGTTTCGGCCACCGGGAGAGTTTCGGGAGTCATCGGTATTGTACCGGGACCATCGGAAGGGTCCCGGGGGTCCACCGGGTGGGGCCACCTATCCCAGAGGGCCCCATGGGCTGAAGGGGCATGGGAACCAGCCCCTGGTGGGCTGGGTGCGCCCCCCTTGGGCCTCCCATGCGCCTAGGGTTGGAAACCCTAAGGGGTGGGGGCGCCTCCACTTGGCTTGGAGGCCAAGCCACCCCTAGGGCTGCCGCCCCCTCCCTAGATGGGATCTACAAGGGGTCGGTTCCCCCTAGGCCCCTATATATAGTGGAGGGGAGGGAGGGCAGCCGCACCTGAAGCCTTGGCGCCTCCCTCCCTCCCGTGACACCTCTTCCTCCTTGCTTGTGCTTGGCGAAGCCCTGCCGGGATCCCGCTACTTCCACCACCATGACGTTGTGTTGCTGGATCTCCATCAACTTCTCCTCCCCCCTTGCTGGATCAAGAAGGAGGAGACGTCTCCGCTCCGTACGTGTGTTGAATGCGGAGGTGCCGTCCGTTTGGCGCTAGGATCATCGGTGATTTGGATCACGACGAGTACGACTCCATCAACCCCGTTCTCTTGAACGCTTCCGCTTAGCGATCTTCAAGGGTATGAAGATGCACTCCCTCTCTCTCGTTGCTAGATGACTCCATAGATTGATCTTGATGACACGTAGGAAATTTTTTGAATTTCTGCTACGATCCCCAACACTTGACGCCATAGTTGTTCATGGCTCGATTGGCGAAGCATCTGAAGGCATCCTGCACTTCAGTCTTGTAGAGGATTATATGCACCCAAGTATATCTTGAATAATCATCAACAATGACAAAGCCATAGAGACAAGCAGTAGTAGTAAGAGTTGAGTAATGAGTGGGACCGAAAAGGTCCATGTGGAGCAGTTCGAAGGGTTGAGTCGTTGTCATGATTGTCTTCGAGGGATGCTTGGCCCTCGTCATCTTTCCTGCTTCACAGGCACCGCATAAGTGATCCTTCTTGAACTTGAAGCCCTCGATGCCTTTGACATGCTTCTTCTTTTCAAGGGTGTGCAGGTTCCTCATGCCAGCATGCCCTAGCCTCCGATGCCAGAGCCAACATTCAGAAGCTTTTGCTAGAAGACATACGGCAAGTTGTGGTCCTGCTGAGAAATCTACCACGTACAAATCATCTTTCCGATACCCTTCAAAGACTAGAGACTTGTCAGATTCCATTAGAACAAGGCAACGATATTTTCCAAACATCACAATCATGTTCAAATCGCAAAGCATTGAGACAGACATTAAGTTGAAACCAAGGGATTCAACAAGCATGGCTTTATCCATGTGTTGATCCCTTGAGATTGCAACTCTACCTAGACCCAATTCCTTGCTTTTACCAGTGTCAGCAAATGTGATGTGACTTTTGTCAGATGGACGTAAGGTTGAGTCCATGAGAAGACTTCGCTTTCCAGTCATGTGATTAGTACACCCACTATCAATAATCCATTCTGAAGCAGCTGGTGTCGTACCGTACAGTGCAGTTAGGGGGATAGGCTTCACGAAGAGAATTGTGAAGCATAAACATTTGATGAGAAAGTGGATTATGAAAGCTTAGATCGAGGTTAGGACTGATAGGGCAAGTAGCAAGCGACTCAGGAACAAAATACATAATAAGACCATTTGGGCATTTGATCTTGCGCCCTACAAGATGTTTAAGGTCCCCAGAAATAGCTTCAGACGAATTTGATTGTCGGTTGGAGACCTTTCCCTGCAAAAGAGAGTTAAGCTTTCTTAGCCATCCACATCTTCACGGGTGGCTTCGAAGCAATGAGTCTAAGTGCAGCATCTGAGAATTTTGGCTTTGGAGCCCTAGCAAAAAGTCTTGCAGGTGGACAATAGTACTCATAAGAATAAGTAGAGTAGTTCTTGGTCTTATGAACATGATGGTTTGATGAAACACGCTCATATTCATAGGCCTGAGTATGGCTTCCCTGCAAAACATTTGCATTAGTGCGACTCAGGTGAGTCCCTTGTCTGTATGAAGCTTTTGGACCATATGAAGCTTGTGGTCTGGGGTTTGTCTTCTTCACTTGTGGTGTCATGATGACATTCACAGGAAGATTCTCCAGCAACCTTTTCGGCACCCAGACTTTCTTCACAGGTGGCCCATTCCTATAGTTAGTACCAATATACCTAGCAAACACTTCACCACTCTGATTCTTAAACAGTTTATAGTTTGCATCAAAGGATTCATCAATAACAATGGGATTAGCACAATTCAAGCCTGACAGGGTGGATGGATCCACTGAGGGTTCCTTTGCAGCAACCCATGTGGTATTGGGGTACTGCTTAGGTTTCCAGTAAGAGCCATCAGCATTCATTTTCCTTTCAAACCCAAGACCCTCTTTCCTAGGGTTTCGGTTCAGGATCTGCCTTTTGAGAACATCACATAGTGTCTGATTCCCTTTGAGACTTTTGTACATCCCTGTTTCAAGGAATGTTTTCAACCTTGCATTTTCATCAGCAATAGCAGTGGTATCCTCGGCAGAGGGGTTAGTTACCACATCAACAGTTGAAGATATTGCAATAGTAGCAGCAGTAGAACATCCAGCAACAGAAGTAGCATTGTCACGCTCAATGCATTTAAGACATGGTGGTTCAAATCCTTCCTGAGCGGGACTGATCTGTTTGGCGCGAAGTGACCCGTTTTCCTTTTGAAGATCTTCATGAGCCGCTCTCAATTTCTCAAGATCTTGCTTCCTTTGAAGATAATCATAGGAAAGCTTTTCATGAGTTGTTGAGAGCGTTTCATGACGACTTTCAAGTTCCTCATACTTAACATGAAGATTTTTTATGTCTTCAATTAAGGACTGAGATCGAGTCATTTTAGCATCTAATAGGTCATCGCTTTTGTCTAATAGTTTTTGAATATGTTCCATAGCTTTCTGTTGTTCAGTTGCAATTTTAGCAAATGTTTTGTAGCTGGGTTTGGAACCACAATCAGAGTCATCTTCACTGGATGTTTGATAGTGAGTAGTGCGTGTGTTTACCTTGGCACCGCGTGCCATGAAGCAGTAGGTGGGAGCGGAGTAGTCCTTGTCATTTGCATCGGTGTCGGTGATGAAGTCATTGTCTTCAGTGTTGAAGATGGACTTAGCAATGTATGCTGTAGCCAGACTCGCAACGCCAGAATCGAACTCCTCCTCAGACTCCACCTCCGCCTCCTCAGAAGTGGAATCCTCCTCTGAATCCATTTCCTTGCCAACAAACGCACGAGCCTTGTCAGATGAGCTCTTCTTGTGTGATGAAGACTCCGAGGAAGACTTGGAAGAAGACTTTGAGTATTTCTTCTTCTTGTTGTCATCAGAATCATACTCCTTGCTCTTCTTTTTCTTCTTGTTCTCATTGTCCCACTGCGGACACTCAGAGATGTAGTGGCCAAGTTTCTTGCACTTGTGGCATGTTCTCTTCTTGTAGTCACAAGCAGAAGCTTCATCATTCCTTGAGCTTGATCGTGAAGACTTTCTGAAGCCTTTCTTCTTGGTGAATTTTTGGAACTTCTTCACAAGCATAGCAAGCTCCTTTCCAATGTCTTCAGGATCATCAGAACTGTTGTCAGATTCTTCTTCAGATGAGGAGACAGCTTTTGCCTTCAAGGCACGAGTTCGCCCATAGTTGGGACCGTAGATGTCTCTTTTCTCAAAAAGCTGAAACTCATGTGTGTTGAGCCTCTCAAGTATGTCAGACGGATCGAGTGTCTTGAAGTCAGGACGTTCTTGAATCATCAGGGCTAGGGTGTCAAACGAGCTGTCAAGTGATCTCAGGAGTGTCTTGACGACTTCATGCTTGGTGATCTCAGTAGCGCCGAGGGCTTGAAGCTCATTTGTGATGTCAGTGAGTCGATCAAACGTGAGCTGGACATTCTCATTGTCATTTCTCTTGAAGCGGTTGAAGAGGTTGTGAAGGACACTGATTCTCTGATCTCTCTGGGTTGAGACGCCTTCGTTGACCTTGGAGAGCCAGTCCCAGACTAGCTTAGATGTTTCCAAAGCACTCACATGGCCATACTGTCCTTTGGTCAGATGACCACAGATGATGTTCTTGGCAGTGGAGTCCAGTTGAACGAACTTCTTGACATCAGCAGCGGTGACACCTTCACCAGCCTTGGGAACGCCATTCTTGACAACATACCATAGGTCGACATCAATGGCTTCAAGATGCATGCGCATCTTATTCTTCCAGTAGGGATATTCAGTTCCATCGAAGACTGGGCACGCAGCGGAGACTTTGATTATCCCTGCGGTCGACATAGCTAAAACTCCAGGTGGTTAAACCGAGTCACACAAAACAAGGGAGTACCTTGCTCTGATACCAATTGAAAGTGCTAGTGATCGACTAGAGGGGGGGTGAATAGGTGATTTTTATGAAAGTCTTCAAAACATGGAAGTTTCGAAGACAAACGATAGAAATAAACCTATTATCATGCAGCGGAAGGTAGACTACACTAAGCAAGCCATAGTCAAGTATTCAATGAAGTGAAAGCACAACGACTAATAGCAGCTAGGCAGTATAGATCAGGTAGGAAGGTAGTGTGAAGCCAATCAGAACAAGAGGTCACTCAGTGAAGACAAAAGATAATGCAATCATACAATGACTTCACTAGAGCCAACAGTAAGTAAAGGAATGGGAAGGATGAAACCAGTGACTCATTGAAGACAATGATTTGTTGGACCAGTTCCAGTTGCTGTGACAACTGTATGTCTGGTTAGGGAGGCTGAGATTCAACTCGGAAGACCACGTCTTCACCTTATTCCCCTTGAGCTAAGGACACCCAGTCCTCGCCCAATCACTCTGGTAAGTCTTCAAGGTAGACTTCCAAACCTTCACAGACTTCGTTCACCGGCAATCCACAATGACTCTTGGATGCTCAGAACGCGATGCCTAACCGGCTGGAGGATTCACAGTCCTCAAGTGTAATAAGTCTTGAGGTCACACAGACAGGAAGACTTCAGTGATGCCTAACACTCTTTGGCTCTGGGTGTTTAGGGCTTTGTCCTCGCAAGGAATTCTCTCTCAAAGGCTTCGAGGTGGGTTGCTCTCAAACGACAAAATCCGTACACTAACTCTGAGCAGCCAACCGTTTATGGTTGTAGGGGGTGGGCTATTTTTAGCCACTAGGCTACCCGACCTGATTTGTCCAAAATGACCCTGGGTCACTAAGGAACTGACACGTGTTCCAACGGTCAGATTTCAAACACACACGACAACTTTACTTGAGCTACAAGCAAGGCTGACTTACCCAGCTCTGGATAAGATTTGCTCTCATTGTCTTCGCTCGAAGACATATGATTTTGGTTAAGCATCACTTCAGTCATTCTGACTGGTTCACTTGGATCCCACTTAACAGTACGGTGGTTCCTATGACTCAACAAAGAAGAAAAAGAACGACGAAACAACTAAGTCTTCGCGCTCCGTAGTCTTCACACATTGTCTTCTCTTGTCATAGTCTTCAATGTGACTGTCTTCACATCCCACCTTTGACTTCAATGTCTTCATACATTTTAGGGGTCATCTCCGGTAGGAAAACCGAATCAATGAGGGACTTCTACCTGTGTTATCCTAGAATTCTCACAAACACATTAGTCCCTCAACCAGGTTTGTCGTCAATACTCCAAAACCAACTAGGGGTGGCACTAGATGCACTTACAATGTCTCCTATAAATACGGATCATGTTCGACCAATCAATTCGATCTTCTAGGAGTGGGATTATTCTACACTCATGAGTTTCTTTATAAATCTAGGATTGTTCAGGATACAAGCAAAGATGCTGGCTAGAGAGGCCATATATGATATCGAACCAATATCGCGTGGCCACCTTGGCAAAGCTACGAGCCCTATGGTTAAATGAATCCCTATACTCATGAAAAAAAGGATCGTTGTAAATCAATCAAATTAGCTTTAGACTAGTCGTCAACCCGTGCGTCCGCACGGGCTTGTTCATAGTATAGAGGAATATATGTGAGTGCAATTCCAATTTAATATGGATATATTCAGAACATAGTGGTTCATGTCTGATGTTTATATTTATCATAGTTTTGTGTTGATCTTTGTGCCACAACTACAGTTGGTGACATCATTGTTTTGTAATGTCTTACAACATAACTCGGTCGATCTTCGCCGAATTCAAATGTGCTCTATCGCGCTCTCTCATGGTCAGTCTTAAATTCTTGGAGTATTGAAACCTCCTAAATATATTGGAGGTTTAACATTTCTCATATTTTTAAAACCTATTTGAGTTTAGAATATGGTTCCGACATCTCAACCGAGCCATCAAGAAAAGTAATCACATACCTTCTTTGACTGGTGACAACTAAATGGTACTCTAGCGTATGATCTATAGCATTATCTAGCGACACCTATGCCATAATTCTTTTTTGTACGTGAGCACATTCCTTCTTTTGATTAGTATGAACTAAGATTATTTATTGATTACAGTCGGTCATAATTTTTTGCATAATCATTAAATATCTTATTTATTGAGCTTTAAACACACATAGTCATTGCCTCAAGTAAAAATACACACATTCACGTCTAAAATCCGTGATTTTCGGACGCACTTGCACCCCTTTAGAAGTTACAGTTATCTTTGAATCTAGTATTTCGTTATTACAAATATTTTCTAGATAGATTTAGAATTTTGCGGCTCTAATTTCTTTATATATTTTTACAACACTAAGTGCATAAGATACAAAAATTTGAGAGAATAGGAAGTATTATAAATGATATTTATTGACATGATTGATATAGTATACAGGTTACACACATTGTGATTTTGTACTTTTATTTTTGAAACTGGGTACCTATATTATTGGAATAGAACAATTAGTTCTTTTTTTGTGGGTAAGAGAATAGTTATCCCTCGTACCTAGATGTATGTATATGACACCTAGGTACTGTACGCAGATTTTGAACATAGGGAACAAACATGCATTTATCTGCGATAGTATATTGCTGGCTGGGTGACATGCATGGGTAAATGGATTAGTACGTTCCCCGTGAAAAATGTATAGCTCGTTATTTTATTTTATTTTTTGAGAAGATGTAGCTTGTTAGTTGGTCTGAGTTTACATGTTTCCTCACGTAACATGTATTATGGACTCTGTTTTTTTAGGGGAACATGTATTGGCTCTTTAGGGCCGATTGGATCAAGAATTCTAAACGTATATTGTCTGCTAAGCACAATCCAGTATACTTCCATATAACATTTAATCCTAGTCGTAAAATTAAGATCCAATGGTTATTTGTAAATTGATTGTTAGGAGGTCTTAGTTTACACTTTCCTCACGTAATAACATGCATGCTCTCGTATGGAACGATCAGATCAAGAGTTCTTAATGTATATGGACTTCTAAGCGTGAGCAAATTTATTTCTCAGATTTTTTAAAAAAATTACGTTTTTCCTAGGGAACTGAGAGAGTCCCAAGGGAATAAGACACCCCTAAGTGGTAGTATGAGAGATCACGTCTTACTTTCCATCTGATGGCTACGGATACATTATATATTATAAATCAAAAGGTCAAGATTCCTTAATATAAGATACACATAATTATCCTAGCATCAATAATTTTGTAAAATCATCGCCCATCACCTGCTTGCGCGTCCTCCATAGATATCATGTGCTATACAAAGTCCACAGACTCGTCACACCCAAGTAATTTTTTGAGTAGCATAATGTCCAAGGAACGCAATGGATGGATGATCCTACCATAAAGACTGAAACTGCATGTTGTGGAATCAAACGGGTAGAAATAAGGGCTGCAGGATGTGCTAGAGGTGGAATCCAATCAGAGGATCTTTGTCAGCAAAAAATCCAATCAGAGGATGAGGACGGTGCACTATGGAGGCCATGCATGGTGGGTTGGCTGGACATGAAACTGCGGCCGCTAGGGTGACAACTAAAGTCGAACTTGCCGAAGAAGATTGACAAACTTTGCGGAAGGAGACGGAGCTGACTGACATACGTCGTTCATGCAGATGTAAACTGAGTTCTTCATGTACGAAAGGGGTGGGCTGTTCGTGGAGAACTCTGCATCCTCGATCATGATAGCAACCGGATATTCTACTTGAAATTGTCGTTTGTAAAACACCTATGCTACCCCACCAAGCTTCAAATTGATTAACTGGTAGGCCTAAAAAGGGAGGTCAGATTGGATCACATATGCTTTGGAGATTCATAAATTTTTTAAGAAAAGAAAATAGAGGAACAGATTGGACAGGATAGCGTCCCGACCTTTTCAAATTTGGGATTGAGGAGACCTAGGATCAAAGGAAGCATGTAATTAAATTGGCCAGTAGCATATACGGATCTTGTCGTAATTAAAATCCAACAATAGAGAACTTGTATTCACGAACAACTATAGCCTTACCTATGAACTCTCGTGCATGTGTGTACGCTTAGTTTCTTAACCATGCAGCCATCGTTTAACACAAAACTGCTGCATACTTCTCATCTTTATATGTACCATGGGACTGGAACATGGAGCAGGAAGCAACATATCTGAAGATTTCTAATGTCAAACGTGTATGCATTGAGGCTGACAACCGAGGTGATGGGCCAAAGTAGCCTCACCTATCAGTTACATGGTGCAGCAATCCTGTATACTGGAGAAAAATTGGAATATAATAGGCATATACCTACTAATTCAACACACTAATAACTGAAATATATGGAGAACAAAACGGAAAAAATATGGTCGATTTAATTGTAATCCTGCAAAAAAAGAAGAAATTCATAACAGAACAGTGTGAGAAGAGAAACATGACGTAGATGCGAAACAAAATTTATTGTTATAACCACCGTAAGTGCGCCGTATTCACGCCCCCAACTTCATTGCCTGTTGGCACTCGGGATACATGCCCCCAAGTTCTATGCTTCAATTTGAGAGAGATACGGATATGTTTTTCATGTGCGGAGGAAGATAGAGATGAGAGAGGAAGATAGAGATGTGAGAGGGGGGGGGCAAGGAATCCATGGCCCCAATTTCTTTGTTCCAATTATAGAGAGATACTGATCTGGTTTTCATGTGGGGAGGAAGAGAGACATGAGAGAGGAAGAGAGAGAGACATGAGAGAGAAAGAGAGATGCAGGGGATCCATGCCCCATCTTCTTTGGTTGAATTATCGGTGAGATACAGATCGATTTTTCATGCGTGGAGGAAGAGAGACCTGAGAGGTAGAGAGAGACGTGGAGAGAAAGAGGCGCTGAAGGTGCATTTTTTTACGGGACTCTATCTCTTTTAGATTTTTTTAAGAAACTATTTCTTTTAGATTTCTTTTTTTGGAGACAATCTTTAAGATTCCTTTGAGGCTATCTGAGAGCATCATGGGCCTCTCTTACGGCTGTAAACATGGGCTTTATAATCAGTCTATTTTCAGCCGACCTAAACTGGCCAAAAGGTTTGTGGATTTTTTACGAAGGTTAATCTGCACCGTAATAATTTGGTCCCACCAAATCAACGGCTCGTAAAATCTGATTAACGTGGTAATTTCTTGGGAGTCGCTAATTAGTAGAAGTATAGATATAGATATAGATATAGATAGATAGATAGATAGATATAGATATAGATAGATATAGATATAGATATAGATAGATAGATATAGATATAGATATAGATAGATATAGATATAGAAGTATAGATATGATATACCAAAGGGGAACCTATCGGATGATCTCTCGACGAGGCCGGCCCCAGCTTATACAACATACCAGGGGTCCTAGGCTTACAGATCCTAGTCGACTACATCGGTGGAGGTAGACTCCTCATCAGCTCGAGTACACTTGTCTTGTACATTAAGTCTTCTAGAGTCTTCCATATAAATGTCACGGGCTGCCCAAAGTGACCCAGGACGAAACCGACCTAGGGGTCCACCAGGCCGGGAACTGACATGTGAGGTACCCCTGGGCCGTGACACCATCATTAGCCCTGATTTGGTCTTCAAGCTTGCCAACACCAAGTTGCACATTGTCTTTAGGTCGTCGATGTTGAAACTTGTTCTTCCAAGCCTCCCTAACAACATCTTCATGTAATTGGTCTCAAGCTGCCGGACCGCCTCTAGGGTAGCGCAATACGCCTCGGTCTTAAGCCATTGATGAAGATAGTCGACCTACGCCGAAGTTTCTCGCGCAGTCAGCTCCTCATGGGTTGAATTCCCGCATAGCGTCTTTATGGTTCAAACTGCACAGTCCTGTTAGAGCAGAACTGTCTCATCAGTTGGTCCCACCGGACCATGTGTCAGACTTGACCTGGCGGTCAATGTGATGCGCGGGAGTGTAACGTGCCTGATCGGCAAGGGAGATCGAGAGGGAGGGATTGGAGTTGGTAGGAGGAAGGAAGGGGAAAGTGGTTGGGAAGAGATAACTTGGAGAGAGGGCAGCTCTGCTCCGATTCATTTTAGCCAAGTAATACACGATACCCACACCAGCCACACACGGCTGTACTTAAGCACGCCAACCCAACAACCCCACTCACACCTACTCATCTGCACTTGGGTCTTCATTAGCCCCCCGCCTCTGCCAGGTGGGCCTCCTCGGGTCTCATGCTCGCGGGGCCACCGTCAGTCGTGACATTCTCCCCCCTTGGAAGCTGGCTTGTCCCCAAGCCGATGACGTTGGAAAACGTCGCTGCAGGTCTTCTAGGTTCTCCCAGGTCGCGAGTGAGGACGGCCAATCCTTCCACTGGACACGGACGCGCTGAGGACCTCCCTGCTGTCGAGGACGCAGAGAGGCTCTTGTGCTGCCTGCAAAACATCATCAGGAGGAGGTAACTCACTTGATACTGGCACATCCACTCCAACTGCCTTCTTGAGCTGCAATACATGGACCACTGGGTGTATTTTGCTGGTTTATGGAAGAAGGAGCCGGTATGCCATCTTTCCCACTCGTGCTTCAATCTTGTAGGGCTCGTAATATCTGAAGGCCAGTTTCTGGTAGGGTCGCTGCGCCACCGAGGTCTGGATAAATGGTTGCAACTTGAGAAATACCCAGTCACCTACTTGGAATTCCCGGTCCGTGCGGTGCTTGTCCGCCTGGCACTTCATGCGGTCTTGGGCATGCTTGAGGTGTTGCTGTAACAGGTCTTGCATCACTTCCCGCTCACGAAGCCATGCAGCAAGGTCTGGCACCGTGCACTCGTCCACTTGAGTTACACCTGATTCCCTTGGATGCGTCCCATAGATGACCTCAAACGGTGTGCGTCCCAATGCTGAATGGAATATCGTGTTGTACCAGTATTCCGCGAGGAAGAGCCACTTGTACCAGTTTTTCGGGCAAGAGTGGACCGAGCATCGAAGATATGTTTCCAAACATTGGTTCACTCTCTCCGTTTGACCATCCGTCTGAGGGTGATAGGAAGAGCTCAGCCTCAACTCTGCTTTGGACAATTTGAACAATTCTTGCCATAGAGCACTAGTGAAGATCCGGTCTCGGTCGGATATGATCGCCAAAGGCAAGCCATGGAGGTGGAAGATGTGTTGCATGAATGTTGTGGCAACTGAGAAGGTAGTATACGGGTGCTTGAGCGGGACGAAGTGAGCATACTTGGAGTATTTATCGACGACGACCAGGATGACGTCATACCCTCCTGAACGGGGCAGCCCTTCGACGAAGTCCAGAGAAATGACTGCCCATGGCCGCTTGGGGATTGGAAGTGGTTGTAGGAGTCCAGCTGGAGACACCCGTTCTGTCTTGGCTTGCTGGCATGTCAAACAGGCACGAACAAAGCTTTTGATTATGTCTTTCAGTACCATCCAAGCAAACAAACGACGCACATGGTGGTACGTGGCATGGAACCCCGAATGACCACCCATGGCAATGTCGTGGAGAGCTCTTACTAAGGCCTCTTGAATTTCAGGGGCTTGCTCGATCCAAATTCTCCCTTGGAACCGGAGGACTCCTTCCTGTAGAGAAAACCCTTCCTCAGCCAATGGATCCAGAGCCAAACGGGTGAGGCGATGCTGCACTGTTGGGTCATCCTTGTAGCTCTGGAGGATCGTGTCCAGCCACATTGGTCGTCACACTGAGATGGCCGCAAGTTCTGCCTGTGGGTCTGCCACACGTCAAGACAGCGCATCAGCCGCTCTGTTTGATGCGCCTGCTTTATACTGGATTCGAAATTGGAGCCCGACAAGCTTGGTGAACGCTCGCTGTTGAATATGTGTGTTCAATCTCTGACCCGTCAGGTTCAGGAGGCTGCGCTGATCTGTCTTAATCAGAAACTCTGAGTGTTGCAAGTACGGTCGCCAGTGATCCACTTCCATCAACAGCGCAAGGCACTCCTTCTCATACGCGGACAAACCCAAGTTCCGGGGGGAGAGAGCCCTGCTGAGGTAGGCGACCGGGTGCGAGTTTTGCATTAACACCGCACCGATCCCTGTAGCACTGGCGTCTATCTCAACCACAAACTTCTTGCTGAAATCCGGGAGAGCCAGTACGGGGGCTTCGATCATTGCACGTTTGAGGGCTTGAAATGCTGCTTCAGTCGTAGGTGTCCAGACAAATAGTGTATTCTTCCGAAGGAGGTCGTTGAGAGGCCTTGCGAGAATACCAAAGTTGCGGACAAATTTTCTGTAGTACCCGGCTAAGCCTAAGAACCTGTGCAATTGCTTGACTGTGGTTGGCTGCTCCCATGTCTGAACAGCGTTGATGTGCGCATCCAATGTTGCCACCCCATCCTTACTGATCTTGTGCCCTAAATAGCTGATTTCTTGTAGCGCAAACGCACATTTGGAAAGCTTGACTCGTAAGTCGTGCTCTTGCAGGCGCTGGAGTACTTGCCTCAGCAATACCAAATGTTCAGACATGGTTTTTGTATGCACTAACATATCATCCATGAACACGAGCACTCCGTGCCTAAGAAGTGGATGCATCAAAATGTTCATCGCTCCCTGAAATGTTGGCGGGCCTCCTGTTACCCCGTATGGCAAGACCCGAAACTGGAAATGTCCCTGGTGTGTCGTAAATGATGTCTTCATCTCATCTTCCTCCAGCAACATGATCTGGTGATATCCTGCTCGAAGGTAAAGTTTGGAGAACCAAGCCGATCCGGCAAGTTCATCTAGCAGCTCCTCGATAATGGGCAGGGGGGTAGGCACACTTGAGAGTGATTGCGTTCAAGTGTCGAAAGTCCACGTAAAACCTCCAAGTGTGATCCTTTTTCTTGACTAACAACACTGGCGATGAGAAAGGGCTGACACTTGGCACAATCAGTCCTGCCTTCAGCATCTCCTGGTCTTGTGCTTCAATCTCTGTTTTCTGTTCTGAAGTGTAGCGGTACAGTCGGATGTTCACTGGTTTGGCTCCCGGAAGCAGGGGAATGACATGATCCCATGGCTTGTGTTGTGGCAATCCGGTTGGTTCTGCAAACACTTGAGATAACTCTTCTATCAACTCCATTATTGGAACCGGCATTTGCTCCTTACAGCCCTCCGTTGTAGCTTGCTCAACTGTACGCAGGAGGATGATGTGTGCAATTTCCTCTCCTTCCTCCATCTCGCTCAGTTGCGCGGCTGACACTTGAGCTACCTTGGCTGTAGTAGGGACTACCCCTCGCAGCTCTATCAACTCATTGTTGTGCCAGAACTGCAAGATTTTTTGCTTCCAGTCCATCCACATCGGCCCACATTGCTAGAGCCAATCCATGACGACCACCATGTCATAGCATCCCAGTTGCAGAACCCTCATGTCATTCTTGAACTCAAACCCTTGCATCTGCCAAGTATAGGCTCGTATCATGGCTGAACAAGAGAGTAGACCTCCATTGGCAATTTTGATAGAAATATGGTTCATCGGTTGCACTTTATCAGCCAGACAGCTTGCCACTTCCTTGCTGATGAAACTGTTGAACTACCAGAATCAACCAGAATGAGCGCTTCCTTGCCAGCAATCCTGCCCAGTAATCTGATAGTGTGTGGTGTTGTCTGCCATGTAGTTGCGACTTTGGAAATAGACATGAGAACCTCTTCCTCCTCTGCAACTTCTGGATCAGCAGGATCTGAATAATCTATTTGCAACAAGTCAAGCAACTCTTCGATGATGTGTAGCTGAACTGTTGGGGCACACTGGTGGCCTTGCCCCCAACGCTCACCGCACTTGAAGCACAAACCGCGGGCACGCCTGTAGTTCCGTAGTGCTTCTACCCAGTCGTCGCCATGAACGTCGCGGTCCTGTGCATGTGCCGCGTCAATGCTGCAGTGATCTTCTGCAGCCGCAGGTGGCCCAGGAAGAGGGGGTCGCACCAGCGGAGCTCCGAGCACCAACAGGGGTCGGACGGGACGTGGCTGCTGTACTTCTTGCCGATTGAACTCCCGGCGAGGGAGAGCTTCCACCAATTCTTCCGATAAGGATGCCAAGGAAAATGCGGAGTCCAAGTCCTTGGGTTGATGTAACAGAACACCTACTTTTATCTCTTGCTTGAGCCCTTCAAGGAATTGCATGGTAAAGAAAACATGATCAAATGCTGGATTGTGTGCTAGTAATTGATGCATATGTTCCTCGAACTGCAGCATATATGCATGCACTGTGGTCGTCTGTTTCAGAGTGCGAAACTGACGAAGATGAACCTGATACTGTTCCCGACCAAATTTCCCACACAGTGTTGTACACAACTCTTCCCAAGTCATGGTCGTTCCCCTCGACTCATGCAACTGCAACCATCTAGCAGCGTTCCCAGAGAAATGCAAGGTGGCTACCCGAACCCATAATTCAGGTGGAACACTATAGACATCAAAGTATTTCTCACATCGGGTATTCCAAAACTGTGGGTTATCCCCATCGAAGGATGGGAAATCCAATTTTGGAAGTGACCAGCTAGACGGGGTAACATGCGGTGTACGAGACTCAAAATCCTTGACCAGATCGGGCGGGCTCAGAGCAAGAGAATGGGAAAGGGGATCGGGATCGGTCAGAGACGTACTCTTGACCGGAGGGGGCAACTGGGTGGTGACCACGCCGTGTGCCCGTCCCCCGGTGATGTCGCTCGCGCCGTGGCCATCTGGCCCGTGGTGCCCCAGATCCGCCGAGGAGTTCTTCCCGTGCACCACCGCGTCGCTGGCAGAGCCCAGATCTGACTCCATGGGTGCCACCAGGACAGGATGAAGCGCGATGCGCCCGACCTGGGTGCGTAACTCATCCATTTGGTGATGGATGTGAGTCACCGCAGGCCGCCACAACTCCATGGAGGTATGGATCGCCTCTAATCGCTCCTCCGTCGCCGCCCGACTGGCGTTGACAGACTGGATCAGCGCCGCCAACTGCTCCTCCATCGCCGCCGTCTTGAGGGCTTGTTTGGTGCTATAGCGCGGTTTCGGATACGCCGTCTCCAGGACGACCGACCTCTGATACCAGATTGTAACGTGCCTGATCAGCAAGGGAGATCGAGAAGGAGGGATTGGAGTTGTAGGAGGAAGGAAGGGGAAAGTGGTTGGGAAGAGATAACTTGGAGAGAGGGCAGCTCTACTCCGATTCGTTTTAGCCAAGTAATACACGATACCCACACCAGCCACACGCGGCTGTACTTAAGCACGCCAACCCAACAACCCCACTCACACCTACTCATCTGCACTTGGGTCTTCATCAGCCCCCCCCCCCCCCCCCCGCCTCTGCCAGGTGGGCCTCCTCGGGTCTCATGCTCGCGGGGCCATCGTCAGTCGTGACAGGGAGTGGGTATGGGAAAGTTGTAGCTGAGGTCGAGCGCACTGCACCCCTCTATCCCATCCGCTCAGCGTCTCCAAGATTCGTGCTTGTGACAACACCTTCTAGAGCCATACATGGTACTTAGCACTAGTACACCAGTATAGCAGTCTAGGTAAGCAGTAGGGTGTAGCTGGTACGTTTCTAGGCAGTAGGTTGCCGCGTGCACAGTGGCTGGTCGTTTTGTTGTCTCACATGCACCGCTCCCCCAATAGGAAAAGAAGGAATAGTGCATCCTGCTGCATTTGACCCGAGATAGAAAAATAAAGAGCCAAATTCTAGAGAGAAAAGTGTTGACAGAAGCTGTGTGAGGGATTCAGAGAAATATGTTTTTTTGTAGGATTTAAAAAAGACAACGTTGTTACTGTAAGAGAGAACTTATGCACAAAAAAAGACCGAGAGAGATCTCTGCTTTTTTTAAAGAGAGAGAGCATTCGTGTAATAGAGCTCTTATATATTTTGTGAGATGAGAGAGATGATTTTGGTAGCAGGTCAAGAACAAAGTCATCGGTCCGGAAGTGAGAGAGAGAATGTATAGTAAAGAGAGAGCTGCTTGTGCATGTGCAGGTGCATGCAGATTCCATTTGCATGTGATAAGCTTTTACGAGAGACAGGACATGGGGATAGAGATATCGCTTTGAGTCACGGGTCGACAAACACAGATGGGACAGCCATGTCAGACATAGGTCTTTAATCTCTGTGCCACGCCCTGTACCAGACACACATCTCAACGCAATTGCATGGTTTAGATAGTGGGTACAATGCGCCTCACCTTAGAAAAACTACACTCGAGTGGGTATAGGTCCCACCTTCACCACGTCCCATCCATCAACAAAGGAAGCATGCCTGATTCTCGCACGCACTTAACGGAGTCACCTCAATCCCCACGTGCACTTAGCGCCATCATGGGGATACGAAGAGATTTACCACCGTGTGGCGTTGATTTCCTGTCGCCGTTTCACATATCCACCCTCTTATATAAGGCAATGGATGGAGTGAGGGGGAGCTCATGCTATTGTTTCCCTTGTTCTCATCTTCTTCCTCGCACAACAATAGCTCCACCGCTTTTGCGACATGTCGTTGTCCTTCTACTTCACCGTGCCATAGCACCATCGCTCTAGCACAACCCGACATCACCACCGTGTCGCCAGGTGCTACAAGCTCACCACGGACAGAAAGATGGTCAACACCGGAAAGGAGATTTCTACTGTTGTGGTCGAGGTCACCTCCAAGACAAAGGGAAAATGGATGCCCTCCACCAACGTGGCCAGTTGGACCGCCTTGCCGCTGATGGGTATCTTCCTTAGCTATGGTGGTCCTTGCGTGCTCTCCCATCATCGTGACCGAGAATGGTGATGCCCGAGAAGAGGTGTTCCCATAGCCTAAGCCGCATAAGAATGTCAATTTCATCCCTTTTCTGATTCGCGGATTGTGCTTTTCTGATTCATATGTCCTTCCGGGGTTTGCTACATTTTTACTACTTCAAAGTCCACTACCTTACCTCATTTCTACCTTTCACATTGCATGCTTCATTACCTTGTGTGAGGCTTTTCCCTATGTCGAGTCCCACTTTGGCATGTGGCAGAAATATTTTCATGTCAAGTTGGAGACGAATGTGAGGAAGACCTGCGAGTGCAGTGGAGACACCATTGGCAAGTAGGCCGGACGCGGCTACCTACCCGAGGACAAAATGATGGACATGTAAGACCCTTCCACCACCTCACCATCAACCACCGCCAGCACGACGCATCAGGAATTGAGCCCTACGCCGCTGACCACAAGGAAGAAGCTGGGCACTTAAAACCCACACTTGCCGCCACACATGCAAGCACCGCCGGTAGCAAGCTCGGTGGCAAGACCACTGCTTTTGTGAAGACAGGAGGCCACCCTCCCGCTGCTCCAGCCTCTGACAAGCGGGCAAGGAAGTCGATGAGACCCGCGTCGGTGCTCACCGAGGTTATGGCGAGGATAATAAGAATAAGATGCCTCCGGTGCCTCGTACCCCATCTTCGGCCACCCTTACGGCTTCTCGTCTGGCCGCCACTACCATCACCAAGGGTTGTGGCCGCCAAGTGGTCAATCAAATGCCATCAAGGTAAAGAAATGTATTTTCATATCGATTGGTGCATTGTATGGTGATTGCTTGCGGCCCTAGGGCGATGAGCTTGTTGTTTTCATAGTGCAGAGATGAACACAAACAAACTTTGGTCATCTTTGCTGGAGTCACATATGCTTGGTCTTGAAGATCTCAACTATAACTCGGTGTTTGTTCAACAAGAAGACTCCGAGGAGGATTATGAGCAAAAAGTGGAGGCCGACGCTGAGGAGGAGCCGCAAGTTGCTGAGGGTTCTATGGAGACACAACAAGCGTGAAGGCACCATCAAGATCTAGAACTCACAAGTATTGCCAAGATTAACATATTGCATTGTGTAACGCTTGGACGAACATGTCCCTTGATGCATCAGTTGGAACAGATCAATCGAAGGACCGACTCTGGGGTAGGATTGTGGAGTACTACAACAACATAATGGAAGTCACATAACGTCGCATCCAAGGCTCTCTTGGGAACCATTGGGGGTACCATTGTGACACCCGGATAATTAAGCTACAGTGAACCTCCGCTAATGATAACGCGTCACCTCGGTTACTATTGATAAACTCGCGTCAGTTCAAATTTCAAATTTAAAATAAAATCAAACAATAAAAGTTTTCAAATATTAAAACTAAATGTTCGGGTGGAGACAAATGATGCATAGGTAATTATAGTGGAGAAACCACACTTTTATAAGATTTTTAAATAATCTAAAATGAATAAAATAGTAGCTAAAACAATTAAATAAATGCCTTTTGAATTTTATAAAATACTAAACTATTTTGTTCAGGGGTAAAACTTTTTGTGACAGTAGTTGGAATTGTAACTTTAATTTAGGTGTGGGTTTTACTTTTTGTAAAACTATAAACTATTAAAGAAATAAAAGAAAACAGAAAACAAAGGTAAGAATAAAACAAAACAAAAGAAACCAAGCCCCCTTCCCCCTGGGCCGTTCGGCCCAACCGGGCATCCCGGCCACCAGGCCCAGCCCACCAGCTCCCCATCTTCAACCCCTGTTCATCAGGGGAGTGCTGGTCGTTGCTCGTGCGTCCATGGACGGATCGTCCACGCGCCGTGCATCCATGGCTCCTGGACGGTCTATAAGATCCCCCTCGACGCGTTGACGAACCCTAGCTCTCCTTTTCCCCTCCCCTGTGCCGCTTTCGTCCCCGCAACCCTTGGCCGAACCTGCATCGCCATGGCCTCCGACATCCACGCGCCCACCGAGATCCCCGCGCCCAGCCACCTCGTCCGCGAGCTTCGCCGACGTCCACTCCTTCGACTACGTCCACCGGTTGGAGCCGGGAGCCCCTGGATCGCAGGGATCGACGTCGTCTTCAACCTCCAACCACCGCGACGCCATCGACGAATTCGTCGCCGTCGCTCCACCCCCGGCCTTCTCGATCTCGCCTACGACACCGCGGTGAGGTCCTCACTCGATTCACGCTCTTCCCTGCTCGACCCATGCCTATAGCCGTCGTTCCCCACAGAACTTTGGCCGCCGTTAGTCCTCATGGCATCTTGCTTCGACCACCTCCACTGCTGCGCTACTGCTGCTACTGTCGCACAGGCTCGTTCGCTACTGCAGCCTGCGCTCCCGCGCGTGCCCACCCGTGGCCTCGCCTCCGCCTACCGCCGCTCACCCGCTGCCATGCGTCCGCCTCGCCTGACCGCGTCGGCCGTGGCCGCCATCGTCGTCCACGCGCGCGACACCGCGCCTGGCGCTGTTTGCTCGCACCGGCCACGCCCCCAGGCTCCCCTGCCCGCGCTGCCCTGTCACCCGCACCTGCCAGTCTCTCCCATCCGCCTGGCCATGCTCGCCCGCGCCGCTCGAGCTTCCTGCACGCGCGCTCGCCGACGCTACCGCCGCCCCTGCTAGTCCTGCGCGCGCCCGCTGGAACCCTTGCCGCCGCCTCCGCCTGCAGCTAGCTCCGGCAACGCGGCCCGGGCCGCATCCGGCCGTGCGTGGCGTTGCCTGGCCGTCTCCGCGCCATGCCGATGACTGTTGCTGCTCTGAACGTACTTCTACTGCTGAATGCTACTGTAACTATGGCTAGCTTTGCGAATATTACGCTGACTAACCCCCTTGACAGCCTCTAATCAGCGGGTAAACAATTACTAATAGGCCAAGAAAAATTATGAGTAGAAAGTATACTTGACAAACTTCATTTTATCCCATTAGACCAAATCCTTTCGATGAACGGATTAAATCGTACGAAAATCACAAAAGGCTATCTTCTATTAACAAAGAACATAATTAACCCCTAGTTGTGTGTGTGCGTGTGTGTTCTGTGTTTGTGAGGCTGACCCCATGTTCAATTAGTTTAGGGTTAATTAGTATGTAGGTTAGCTACTAGCAGATGACATGTGGACCCTATTAATTAGGTTAGTATTTATTTATTTGTTTAGGTATAGCCTATGACATGGGGGATCCACTTCTACTATTCATGTGTTGACTAGTCAAATGTTGACTGGTTCAACCCAGCCCCACTGGCCCCACTTGCCACACAATAGACTAGGAAACCCATGGGTACACTTAGTATATTCTGTTTTAATTTTGAAATATAATTAAATCCAGAAATTTTAGAAAATCATTTAAACTTCGGAAAATCATATAAAATAATCCGTAGTTCGGATGAAAATACTTTATACATGAAAGTTGCTCAGAACGATGAGACGGATCCGAATACACAGTCCATTGATCAGCCACACGTCCCTAGCATAGCGAACATGCAACTTTCACTGTCCAGTCCGTCTATCCGAAAACGTGAAACATCGGTAATACTTTCCCGGATGTTTCCCCCCTTCGCCGGTATCACCTATTCCTGCGTTAGGTCACCCCTAGCACAACGTATTGCCGCATCTTGCTTTGTGTTACATTTGATTGCTCTGTTATTTATTGTGTTCCCCCTCCGTTACTTCTTTTCGGTAGGCTCCAAGACCGTTGCCGATACCCCTGTGATCGACTACATCGACGACGACCCCTTCTTCTTGCTAGAGCAACCAGGCAAGCCCCCCCCCCACACACTTTGATCACCAGATATCGCCTACTCTTCTCTATACTGCTTGCATTAGAGTAGTGTAGCATGTTACTGCTTTCCGGTATTCCTATCCTGATGCATAGCCTGTCCTTGCTACTACTGTTGTTACCATTACCTGCTATCATACTGCTTAGTATAGGATGCTAGTGTTCCATCAGTGGCCCTACACTCTTGTCCGTCTGCCATGCTATACTACTGGGCATATACATTATACTTTACACAGTTACATTACCTGTGATACTGTTCGGAGATGGGGGCTGAAGGGGCAGGTGGCTCCATCCCGGTAGAGGTGGGCCTGGGTTCCCGACGGCCCCCGACTGTTACTTTGTGGCGGAGCGACAGGGCAGGTTGAGACCACCCAGAAGAGAGGTGGGCCTGGCCCTGGTCGGTGTTCGCGGATACTTAACACGTTTAACGAGATCTTGGTATTTGATCTGAGTCTGGCTACTGGCCTATACGCACTAACCATCTACGCGGGGACAGTTATGGGCACTCGATGTCGTGGTATCAGCCGAAGCCTTCGTGACGTCAGCGACTGAGTGGCACGCGCCGGATTGGACCGTAAGCCTGCTCTTGTATTAAGGGGGCTAGTTCTGCTTCCGGCCGCGTACGCAACGTGCAGGTGTGCAATGGGCGATGGGCCCAGACCCCTACGCCATAGGATTTAGACCGGCGTGCTGACCTCTCTGTTGTGCCTAGGTAGGGCTGCGACGTGTTGATCTTCCGAGGCCGGGCATGACCCAGGAAAGTGTGTCCGGCCAAATGGGATCGAGCGTGTTGGGATATGTGGTGCACCCCTGCAGGGAAGTTAATCTATTCGAATAGCCGTGATCTTCGGTAACAGGACGACTTGGAGTTGTACCTTGACCTTATGACAACTAGAACTGGATACTTAATAAAACACACCCTTCCAAGTGCCAGATACAACCGGTGGTCGCTCTCTCACAGGGCGACGAGGGGAGGATCATCGGTTAGGGTTATGCTATGCGATGCTACTTGGAGGACTTCAGTCTACTCTCTTCTACATGCTGCAAAACGGAGGCTGCCAGAAGCGTAGTCTTCGACAGGATTAGCTATCCCCCTCTTATTCTGGCATTCTGCAGTTCAGTCCACCGATATGGCCTTTACACATATACCCATGCATATGTAGTGTAGCTCCTTGCTTGCGAGTACTTTGGATGAGTACTCACGGTTGCTTCTCCTTCTTTTCCTTCTATCCCTTCTACCTGGTTGTCGCAACCAGATGTTGGGGCCCAGGATCCAGACGCCACCATCGACGACGACTCCTACTACACCGGAGGTGCCTACTACTACGTGCTGCCCGCTGACGACGACCAGGAGTAGTTAGGAGGATCCCAGGCAGGAGGCCTGCGCCCCTTTCGATCTGTATCCCAGTTTGTGTTAGCCTTCTTAAGGCAAACTTGTTTAACTTATGTCTGTACTCAGATATTGTTGCTTCCGCTGACTCGTCTATGTTCGAGCTCTTGTATTCGAGCCCTCGAGGCCCCTGGCTTGTAATATGATGCTTGTATGACTTATTTTATTTGTAGAGTTGTGTTGTGATATCTTCCCGTGAGTCCCTGATCTTGATCGTACACGTTTGCATGTATGATTAGTGTACGATTGAATCGGGGGCGTCACAACCATGCAAGACCAATGCAACCGATGGCCCAGTTATATTGATCAAGTCAACCATGCACCACCGAGTGGTGTGCAAATCTTGGACTATGGACCTATCATCCAAGATCTCTTGAAGCAATGAAACAAGAAGTAAGTCATTGGCAATTGCTCAGACGGGTACTCAACGAATGTGAGACAACCAATCGGCTAAGGATACGAGGGAGAGAAATCACAGGTTCGGTGAGGAAGAAGTGTTGGGGAACGTTGCATGGAAAAGAAAAAAATTCTACGCACACGCAACGAGAGGGGAGAGTGTGTCTACGTACCCTCGTAGACCGTAAGCGGAAGCATTTATTAACGCGGTTGATGTAGTCGAACTTCTTCGTGATCCAACCAATCAAGTACCGAACGTATGGCACCTCCACGTTCAGCACACGTTCAGCTCGGTGACTTCCTCGCCTTCTTGATCCAGCAAGACGGGAGAAGTAGTGGATGAGTTCCGGCAGCACGACGGCGTGGTGACGGTAGTGGTGATGCTATCTCTGCAAGGCTTCGCCTAAGCACTACGAACATATGACCGAGGTATGAAACTATGGAGAGGGGCACCGCACACGGCTGAAAGATTGTAGTGGTCCTTGTGTGGCGCCCCCTCCCGCATATATATAGGTGGGGGAGAGGGGAGGCAGCCAGGAGGCACCCAAGGGTGGCCGAATCCCCCTTGGGCTCCTACCCTTGGCCGCCCCCCGTTTCCTTTCTCTCATGGGGAGGGAAAGGTAGGAGGGGCCAACCCTCCCCCTTTCCTTCCCCTAGGGCCGGCGGCTAGGGAGAGGGGCGCACCAGCCCCTTGTGGACTGGTGTGTTCCCCCTTTGGCCCATTAAGCCCATATAGCCTCCCGGGGCTTCCCGGAACCCTTCCGGTGATCCGATGACTACCCGGAACCCTTCCGGTGATCCGATGACTACCCGGTACCTCCCGAAACTCTTCCGGTGTCCAAATATCATCATCCTATATATCGATCTTTACCTCCAGACTATTCCGGAGCTCCTCGTCATGCCCATGATCTCATCCGGGACTCCGAACAACATTCGGTCACCAAATCATATAACTCATATAACACTATATCGTCAATGAACGTTAAGCGTGTGGACCCTACGGGTTCGAGAACTATGTAGACATGACAAAGACACCTCTTTGGTCAATAACCAATAGTGGAACCTGGATGCCCATATTGGTTCCTACATATTCTACGAAGATCTTTATCGGTCGAACCGTTGACAACATATGTAATTCCCTTTGTCTATCGGTATGTTACTTGCCCGAGATTCGACAGTCGGTATCTCCATACCTAGTTCAATCTCATTACCGATAAGTATCTTTACTCGTTCCGTAATACATCATCTCATAACTAACTCCTTAGTCATTTTGCTTGCAAGCTTCTTGTGATGATGTTGGAGCATTAGTACCGGCTCATACCTAGTTCAATCTCATTAAAGGACAAAGTTGCTAACCTTTGTGATCATTTGAATGGATGGGGCCCTTCAAATCTTGACAAATTTTGGGCCAAATGTATGATGAGCTCGAGAGGAAGAGGGGAAGAACGGAGAGGAGAGGGGAAAGGGGAAGAACAGAGCGAGCTCGGGTGGACGAAGAGTTTATATAAATGCATAACGTGTACAATATGTAGTATCGTAAAATACCAGCAAACAAAAAAGAATTAAATGGAAAACACAAAATTGAAGGAAAAAAATAAAACCAAAACCCCCTCAAATATTGTAGTACCGGTTGGTGTTACCAACCGGTACTAAAGGGCTCCCCGCCCCCGGCGCTGGCTCGTGCCACGTGGGTGCACTTTAGTGGTGGTTCATGCCGAACCAGTACTAAAGGGGGGACCTTTAGTCCCCACTCTTTAGTGCCGGTTGCAGAACCAGCACTAAAGGCCCTTACGAACCGGTGATACATCCTGGTTCTGCACTAGTGGTCATACGGAGTGACAAATCCCAATCTCGATTCACGCCAACTCAACAGACACCTTCAGAGATACCTATAGGGCATATTTATGATCACCCAGTTACATTGTGACGTTTGATAGCACACAAGGTATTCCTCCGATATCCAGGAGTTCCATGATCTCATGGTCAAAGAAACATGTATTTGGCATTAAGAAAACAATAGCAATAAACTGAACAATAATATGCTAAGCTAACGGATGGGTCTTGTCCATCACATCATTCTGCTAATGATGTGACCCCGTTATCAAGTGACAACATATGTCTATGGTTAGGAAACCTTAACCATCTTTTGATCAACGAGCTAGTCTAGTAGAGGCTCACTAGGGACACAGTATTTGTTTATGTATCCACAGATGTATTTAAGTTTCTGGTTAATACAATTCTAGCATGAATAATAAACCTTTATCATGATTAAGAAAATATAATAATAACCATTTTATTATTGCCTCTAGGGCATATTTCCATCAGTCTCCCACGTGCACTAGAGTCAATAATTTAGTTCACATCGCCATGTGATTAACACCCATAATTCACATCGCCATGTGAATAATCACCCAAAGAGTTTACTAGAGTCAATAATCCAGTTCACATCGCCATGTGATTAACACCTAAAGAGTACTAAGGTGTGATCATGTTTTGCTTGTGAGAAAGGTTTAGTCAATGGTCTGCCACATTCAGATCCATATGTATTTTGCAAATTTCTATGTCTACAATATTAATGCTCTGCATGGATCCACTCTAGCTAATTGCTCCCACTTTCAATACATATCCAGATTGAGACTTAGAGTCATCTGAATCGGTGTCAAAGCTTGCATCGACGTAACCCTTTACGACGAACTCTTTATCACCTCCATAACCGAGAAACATTTCCTTAGTCCTCTTAGGTAACTAAGGACAATTTTGACCACTGTCCAGTGATCCACTCCTGGATCACTATTGTACCCCCTTACCAAAATCATGGCAAGGCACACAACAAGTCTGGTACACAGCATTGGATACTTTATAGAACCTATGGCTAAGGCATAGGGAATTTTTTTTCATTCTCTCTCTAACTTCTGTCGCGCTCGGGCTTTGAGTCTTACTCAACTTCACACCTTGCAACACAGGCAAGAACCCTTTCTTAGACTGATCCATTTTGAACTTCTTCAAAACATTGCCAAGGTATGTGGTTTGTGAAAGTCCTATTAAGTGTCTCGATCTATCCCTATAGTTCTTGATGCCCAATATATAAGCAACTTCACCGAGGTCCTTCATTGAAAAATTCTTATTCAAGTATATCCTTTATGCTATCCAAAAATTCTATATCATTTCCAATCAACAATATGTCATCCACATATAATATCAGAAATGCTACAGAGCTCCCACTCACTTTCTTGTAAATACAGGCTTCACCGTAAGTCTGTATAAAACCATATGCTTTGATCACCTCATCAAAGCGTATAATCCAACTCCGAGATGCTTGCACCAGTCCATAGATGGATCGTTGGAGCTTGCACACTTTGTTAGCACCCTTAGGATAGAAAAAACCTTCTTGTTGCATCATATACAACTCTTCTTTAAGAAATCCATTAAAGCATGCAGTTTTGACGTCCATTTGTGAGATTTCATAATTATAAAATACGGCAATTGCTAACATGATTCGGGCAGACTTAAGCGTCGCTACGGGTGAGAAACTTTCATCGTAGTCAACCCCTTGAACTTGTCGAAAACCTTTCGCGACAAGTCGATCTTTGTAGGTAGTGATATTACCATCAGCGTCCGTCTTCCTCTTGAAGATCCATTTATTTTCAATGGCCTGCCGATCATCGGGCAAGTCTACCAAAGTCCACACTTTGTTCTCATACAAGGATCATATCTCAGATTTCATGGCCTCAAACCATTTATCGGAATTTGGGCTCATCATAGCTTCTTCATAGTTCGTAGGTTCGTCGTGATCTAATAACATGACTTCCAGGACAGGATTACCGTACCACTCTGATGCAGAACGTGTTCTGGTCGACCTATGAAGTTCAGTAGTAACTTGATCTGAATTTTCTTGATCACCATCATTAACTTCCTCTCTAGTTGGTGTAGGCATCACGGAAACATTTTTCCATGTTGTGCTACTTTCCAATTCGAGAGAAGGTCCAACTACCTCATCAAGTTCTACTTTCCTCCCACTCACTTCTTTCGAGAGAAACTCCTTCTGTAGAAAGGACCCATTCTCGGCAACAAAAATATTGCCTTCGGATCTGTGGTAGAAGGTATACCCAATGGTCTCTTTAGGGTATCCTATGAAGACACACTTCTCCGCTTTGGGTTCGAGCTTATCAGGCTGAAGCTGTTTGAGATAACCATCGCATTCCCAAACTTTAAGAAGACAACTTAGGTTTCTTGCCAAACCATAGTTCATACGGTGTTGTCTCAACGGATTTAGACGGTGCTCTATTTAACGTGAATGCGGTTGTTTCTATTGCATAACCCCAAAATGATAAAGGCAAATCGATAAGAGACATCATAGAACACACCATATCTAATAAAGTACGGTTACAACATTCGGACACACCATTACACTTTGGTGTTCCAGGTGGCGTGAGTTGTGAAACTATTCCAAATTGTTATAAATGAAGGCCAAACTTGTAACTCAAATATTCGCCTCCGCGATAAGATCGTAGAAACTTTATTTTCTTGTTATGATGATTCTCCACTTCACTCTGAAATTATTTGAACCTTTCAAACATTTCAGACTTGTGTTTCATCAAGTAGATATACCCATACCTACTCAAATCATCTGTGAAGGTGAGAAAATAATGATACCCGCCGCATGCTTCACCACTCATTGGACCGCATACATCGGCATGTATTATTTCCAATAAGTCATTAGCTCGTTCCATTGTTTCGGAGAACGGAGTTTTAGTCATCTTGCCCATGAGGCATGGTTCACAAGTATTGAATGATTCATAATCAAGTGATTCCAAAAGTCCATCCACATGTAGTTTCTTCATGCCCTTTACACCAATATGACCTAAACGGCAGTGCCACAAGTATGTTGCTCTATCATTATCAACTTTGCATCATTTGGCATCAATATTATGAATATATGTATCACTACGATTGAGATTTACTAAACCATTCACATTGGGTGTATGACCATAGAAGGTTTTATTTATATAAACAGAACAACACTTACTCTCTAACTTAAATGAATAACTGTATTGCAATAAACACGATCTAATCTTGTTCATGCTCAACACAAACATCAAATAACAGTTATTCAGGCTCAACACTGATCCCGAAGGTAGAGGGAGTGTGCGATGCTGATCATATCAATCTTAGAAACACTTCCAACACAGATTGTCACCTCGCCCTTAACTAGTCTCTGTTTATTTTGCAACTCCTATTTCGAGTTTACTAATCTTAGCAACGGAACTGGTATCAAATACCCAGGGGCTACTACGAGCACCAGTAAGTTACACATCAATAACATGTATATCAAATATACCTTTGTTTACTTTTCCATCCTTCTTATCAGCCAAGTATTTGGGGCAGTTCCGCTTCCAGTGACCATTTCCTTTGCAGTAGAAGCACTCAGTTTCAGGCTTGGGTCCAGCTTTGGGCTTCTTCACGGGTGCGGCAACTTTCTTGCCATTCTTCTTGAAGTTCCCTTTCTTTCCCTTGCCCTTTTTTTGAAACTAGTGGTCTTGTTAGCCATCAACACTTGACGCTCCTTGATTTCTACCTCCGCCAATTTTAGCATCGCAAAGAGCTTTGGGAATCATTTCCGTCATCCGTTGCATATTTATAGTTCATCACGAAGCTCTAGTAGCTTGGTGATAGTGACTGGAGAAATATGTCAACCACTATCTTATCTGGAAGATTAGCTCCCACTTGATTCAAGCGATTGTAGTACCCAGACATTCTGAGCACATGCTCACTAGCTGAGCTATTCTCCTCCATCTTGTAGGCAAAGTACTTGTCAGAGGTCTCATACCTCTCAACACGGGCATGAGCCTGAAATGCTAATTTCAGCTCTTGGAACATCTCATATGCTTCGTGACATTCAAAACGTCTTTGAAGTCCTGGTTTTCAAGCTGCAAAGCATGGCGCACTGAACTATGAGTAGTCATCAAATCGGGTCTGCCAGACGTTCATAACATCTGCAGTAGCTCCTGCAGTAGGTCTGACACCTAGTGGTGCATCAAGGACATAATTCTTCTGTGCAGCAATGAGGATAATCCTCAAGTTACGGACCTAATCCGTGTAGTTGCTACCATCATCTTTCAACTTAGCTTTCTCTAGGAACGCATTAAAATTCAAGGGAACGGTAGCACGGGCCATTGATCTACAACATAGATATTTAAAACTATTAAGACTAAGTTCATGAGAAATTAAGTTCAATTAATCAAATTACTAATGAACTCCCACTTAAATTAACATTGCTCAAGTTATCTAAGTGATACATGATCCAAATCAACTAACCCATGTTTGATCATCACGTGAGATGGGGTAGTCATCAATGGTGAACATCTCCATGTTGATCATATCTACTATATGACTCATGTTTGACCTTTCGGTCTCCAGTATTCTGAGACCATGTCTGTACATGCTAGGCTCGTCAAGTTTAACCCAAGTATTCTGCTAGTGCAAAACTGGCTCACACCCACTGTATGTGAACGTAGAGTCTATCACACCCGATCATCACGAGGTGCTTCGAAACGATGAACTTTAGCAACGGTGCATACTCGGGGAAAACACTTTTATCTTGATATGGCCATCATCATATTGTGCTTTTGATCTCCATCTCCAAAGCAACGACATGATCTCCATCGTCACCGGCGCGACACCTTGATCTCCATCGTTGCGCCGGGGTCGTCTCGCCAACTATTGCTAACGCATAGCGATAAAGTAAAGCAATTACATGGCGCTTGCATTTCATACAATAATTAAGAGACAACCCTAAGGCTCCTACCGGTTGTCGATATTACAAAACATGATCATCTCATACAACAACGTATATCACATCACGTCTTGATCATATCACATCACAACATGCCCTGCAAAAATAAGTTAGATGTCCTCTACTTTGTTGTTGCAAGTTTTACGTGGCTGCTACGGGCTTCTAGCAAGAACCGCTCTTACCTACGGAAAACCACAACGGCGATTTATCAAGTTTGCTGTTTTAATCTTCTTCAAAGACCGACCATAGTCAAATTTGATTCAACTAAAGTAGGAGAAGCAGACACCCACTACTAGGGAAAACCCTAGTAGTAGCGCGGGTTTTGAGGTTATCAGCAGCGCGGGCAGTCGTGCTACAATAAGGCGCTACAGCTAACTGTTAGTAGTAGCGCTCTCTGTACCCGCGCTACTACTATTGACTATATCAGCAGCGCTTTTCCGGAACGCGCTACTATTAGTTAGCTGTAGCGATTTCCTAGCCCCGCGCTACTGCTATATCTTTCATCATCAGCTTCAATAAATTGCAATTTCCAGATACTAGGTACTACTAGATATCAATTTCATAAAGCTTTATAGGTACTAGGTAGTATTCCCTCGGTTCCAAATTACTCGTTGTTGTTTTAGTTCAAATTTGAACTAAAACCACGACAAGTAATTTGGAATGGCGGGAGTACTAGATAACAATTTCATATATACTCAACATGCATCCTCAAGCAGTACAAGGTGATATCGACGACGATCATCATATGTAGTTCTAGATGATATCGACGACGATCATCATATGTAGTTCTACATGATATCGACGACGATCATCATATGTAGTTCTACATGATATCGACGACAATCGTCATATGTAGTTCTAGATGATATAGCCACACATACATATGTAGTTCTAGATGATAATGACGACGATCATCATCCTCAAGCCTGGGTGGTGGGTGTTCCTGATAGTAATTAGGATGGCCTGTCCAACATGAAGATTCTTGCCAACGAGGAATCTCTTCCACCCAACCGAGTTTAAGCGTGTGCGACCGTCTGTGTCCATGCGGTAAGTACAGGTGGTGACGGAGCCCCTTGCAGTAAGGCGTAGTCCAGCTGAGCCTTCTTCATCAGGCTCGATACCACAACTCACAAATAGGTTCTTTGGCAATTTCTGAATAAGAAAAACATATCAATTAATAAATAGCCTCGCACATACTTTTGCAAATATATTTCTATTAAGTCTAGATTTCAACACTATCAAAAGACACAGTACTATGCATTTGTACTAATTAATCATGAATTCTACTAATAAGCATGTGATCAGACTCTACACTAAAGCATATCATCGACTAGATTCCACAAAGCATATCATTGGACTCTACACTAAGCATATCATCGGATTCACTAAGCATATCATCGGATAATTTGCATTTGTAAGTATAACAATAAAGCATATATCATCAAATTACTACAGTCAGTATAACATATCATTTCATGCCGATCGACCATGGTACTTGTCAGGCGGGTCACGAATGGCACCCCGACAAAGTCATTACGTGGCGGAATTATGTCCCATAGGTTGAACACCTCCTCCTCGCTCAGCCTCATTCTTTGAGCTATGATGGCTTCATGAAGTGGGTTCTCATCATCTTCATCGAGTGGGTCCTCATTATCTTCATCATCTTCGTCATCTTCATCATCTTCTCATCTTCATCATCTTCCACCAGGTTGAGATAAATGACAGTCCGCTTGGGTCTTTCTGCTCTGAAGGAGAAGCTGATCAACTCACCACCAGTAAGACGCATGTGGGAGAGGAAACGGGCCCATCCATCTCCTCCAATTTGCGACATATTGCGTCCTTTCTCGACCTCCATAGTGTACGCCCCCCAGGAGCCTCAAATGTCACAGTGTCTCCTGTCAGCTTGTTGAATTTCAACCTCACATTGCATGGGACGATCTGTGTAAAAAAAAGCAAAATGACACAATGCAGTAATGCCAACACTAAAAATAAAATAGTTGTTACATTTCATCTAATTTCTTATCGCCGCATGACGAAAAGTCGGCTGGAAGTAGATGCCGAACATCTTGCCAGTTGCAAGGCTGCTGGCGCACCTTGACTTGCACAGTCGACATAGTGGTGGTGGTGGTGGCGCCATTTTCCTAAAGCAATATGAGCAAAGGATTAACGATCCACTTCATAGGAAAGAAAAACAGTAGCATGTGATATTTTTGGTTCTTCCGCGATAAGCAATTTCATGGACAATTATAATCCTAATATCTAGTAACATATTAGATGACAAGGTACCACCTACCAAAGCATTTCGGTGGCACCTATTGCCGAAAAAACTTTTCACAAATATCTACCAAATAAGGGTACCACCTACCAAGACATTTCATCTAATTTGGCCCCTATTGCCTAAGATAATTGATTAAAAAAGTGGCAAATTTAACTAAAATGGCACCTACATTTCGCCAAAAATAACTTATTACATAAAAACAAAAGCATCTACCTATCCATGTACAGAAAAAATAACAATAAAATGGTGCATACTAAATCAACTAAATCAACTAGCCTACTAAATCCAGTAGCATACTAAATCAACTAAATCAAAATGTTGCATATGAACTAGCCTACTAAATGAAAATGTAGCAGGGAGGAGGGAGAAGGAGGGACGACTCGAGGAGGGAGAAGAGAGTAGGACGGAGGAGGAAGGGGGAGCGAGGAGGGGCCGGCCGGCGGCGAGTCGAGGGAGGACGGAGGAGGAGGGCGGTACCGAGTCCAGCGAGGAGGAGGAGTTGATGGTGGCACAAAGGGAAGAGGGGTAGGCGACGGCGGCTGGCGGGGGCGACAGCGGCCGGCGGGGGAGGACCGGCACGCGGGGGGGGGGGGGGGGGGGTTGATGGGGAGTGAGTGTGAGTGTGAGTGTGGATCGGATAGAGGAGAGCGTGGGGGTGGGAGATAGCTAGATTTAGCAGTAGCGCTCGAAAGGCAAAGGCGCTACTGCTAAACTACATAGCAGTAGCGCGGTCCGAATTAACGCGTTGTTGCTAGAACTAGCTTCGCGGCGGGGTCGTGGGAATTATAGCAGTAGCGCGGCTTAGAGGAGGCGCGCTACTGCTACGTTTATTTCAGCAGCGAGTACTGCCGGAGCGGGCTACTGCTACATTGCAGCAGCGCCTTAATTTAAAACTCGCTGCTGGTACGATCTTGTGTATAAGCTTTTCCCTAGTAGTGACCCGCCAGCCACCTTTATGCAAAACAAGTTGCATGTTAGTCGATGGAACCGGTCTCATGTACGTGGACATGTAAGGTTGGTCCGGATCTCTTCATCCCACAATACTGCCAAATCAAAATAAGACATTGGTGGTAAGCAGTATGACCATCACCACCCACAACTCCTTTGTGTTCTACTCGTGCATATCATCTACTCATAGACCTGGCTCGGATGCCACTGTTGGGGAACATTGCATGGAAAACAAAAACATTATACACACACGCAAGATCTATCCATGGAGATGCATAGCAACGAGAGGAGAGAGTGTCTCTACGTACCCTGTAGACCGTAAGTGGAAGCGTTTATTAATGCAGTTGATGTAGTAGAACTTCTTTGCGATCCAACCGATTAAGTATTGAACGTACGGCACCTCCGCTTTCAGCACACGTTCAGCTTGGTGACGTCCTCACCTTCTTGATCCAGCAAGACGGGCAAAGTAGTGGATGAGTTCCGGTAGCACGACGGCGTGGTGACGGTGGTGGTGATGCTATCTCCGTAGGGCTTAGCCTAAGCACTACGAAAATATGACCGAGGGACGAAACTGTGGAGAGGGGCACCGCACACGGCTAAGAGATTGTCGTGGTCCTTGTGTGGCGCCCCCTCCCACATATATATAGGTCGGGGGAAGAGGGGAGGCAGCCAGGAGGCGCCCCAAGGGTGGCCGAATCCTCCTTGGGCTCCTGCCCTTGGCCGCCCCCCTTTCCATGTATGTGCGCGGGAGGAAGGCAGGGGGAGGTGGCGCCCCCCCTTTCCTTTCTCTCATGAGGAGGGAAAGGCAGGAGGGGCCAACCCTCCCCCTTTCCTTCCCTTAGGGCCGGCGGCCAAGGGGAGAAGCGCACCAGCCCCTTGTGGGCTGGTGTGTTTCCCCTTTGGCCCATTAAGCCCATATAGGCTCCCGGGGCTTCCGGAACCCCTTCTGGTGATCCGATGACTACCCGGTACCTCCCGAAACTCTTTCGGTGTCCAAATATCATCGTCCTATATATCGATCTTTACCTTCGAACCATTCCAGAGCTCCTCGCCATGCCCGTGATCTCATCCGGAACTCCAAACAACATTCGGCAACAAATCATATAATTCATATAACACTGTATCGTTAACGATCGTTAAGCGTGCGGGCCCTACGGGTTCGAGAACTATGTAGACATGACAGAGACACCTCTCCGGTCAATAACCAATAGCGGAACCTGGATGCCCATATTGGTTCCTACATATTCTACGAAGATCTTTATCGGTCGAACCGTTATGACAACAAACGTAATTCCCTTTGTCTGTCGGTATATATGTTACTTGCCCGAGATTCGATCTTCGGTATATCCATACCTAGTTCAATCTCGTTATCGGCAAGTCTCTTTACTCGTTCTGTAATACATCATTTTGTAACTAACTCCTTAGTCATTTTGCTTGCAAGCTTCTTGTGATGTGTATTACCGAGAGGGCCCAGAGATACCTCTCCGTCATATGGAGTGACAAATCCCAATCTAGATTCACGCCAACTCAACAGACACCTTCGGAGATACCTATAGAGCATCTTTATGATCACCCTGTTAGGTTGTGACGTTTGATAGCACACAAGGTATTCCTCCGGTATCCGGGAGTTGCATGATCTCATGGTCGAAGAAACATGTATTTGGCATTAAGAAAGCAGTGGCAATAAAGTGAACAATCATATGCTAAGCTAAACGATGGGTCTTGTCCATCACATCATTCTCCTAATGATGTGATCCCGTTATCAAGTGATAACACATGTCTATGGTTAGGAAATCTTAACCATCTTTGGATCAATGAGCTAGTCTAGTAGAGGCTCACTAGAGACACGGTATTTGTTTATGTATCCACACATGTATTTATGTTTCCGGTTAATATAAATCTAACATGAATAGTAAACCTTTACCATGATTAAGGAAATATAATAATAACCATTTTATTATTGCCACTAGGGCAGATTTCCATCAAGAAGAACATTGTTGCTTCGATGGGAGGATGAAAAACATGAGGCTTTGGATTTAAATAAGACAATTGAAAGAGGGAGAGCAAATCAACTGAAACAGAACCAGTTTTCAGCTGCCTGGCCAAGTGCTCCCAAACTTAAAAGTTCAACTATCTAGTTAACTTTAATGCATCAATTTAGAAACTATCTGGTCCAAGAGGCACGCGAGAAGTAGCCAACATGCTAGAGTTGCACGGGTCGGCGAGTAGCATTGTCGGCAAAGTGGCAAGCAGATGCATGAGCAGCAATTCTAAACATCAGTGGAACGGGCCAGTGGCCTTAGCTGAGGCCGAGGAGCGCTGTCAAGGCCAATTGGGCGGGACACCGCAGTCATGCTCAAGCGGAGGCGAACCGTCCACGAAGCAGGGGGAGGACGGCAACAACTTCAACCCTAAGCGGTGGTGTAGAAGAGGTTGCGGCCATTTGGGGGGTGCACTCGCATGGGGCAAACGAGTAGGACATGGGAGTGGCAGCTCATGCGTGTAGCAAGCCATTGTAAAATGTAGTTGTCGCTCATTGCGAAAAAGTGTTGGATTAATGCATAGGTAGAGTGCACATCACGCCCCATGTTCTTGTGGTTTTCTAGGATTTCCATCTGATTTTTCTCTATCCTTTTTATTTTTATCTATAAATTTCAACTTCATGAACATTTATTAAAATTATGTAAAATTTTGAAATTCAAGAATATTTTATGAAATACATAATCCTTTTCAAACTACAATTATTTTGGAAATATATGTTTTTTAAAAACACCAACATTTTTTGAAAATTATAGAACATTATTGAATTTCGTATTTTTATAAACTCCACAATTTTATAAATTCCTAGGCATTTTTATAAAGAAGAACATCTGTTTACACCTATGAACATTTTTTTTAATTCAAGATCATTTTTGAAAATTTACAAACAGTTTTATAATTCATGTAAAATTCTGTACTTTTATCTTGCTGTTAGATATTTTTAAAATCTACCAACATAAGCAAGAGAGGTATTTTTTGGTTTAAACTGACGGAAATCTGGATGAAAAAAGAGAAAGAAAATTGGGAGCAATCTGAGCCACGTGGCTCAAGAAGGAAAGCCTTTTTCCATGTGCGTTTTGCCATCAATAACATTGCAATGAGCGAGTTATAAGACGACTCAAGAGCTATATTGCAACAGATCAGCAAAGGGAGCTCCTAAATGATGCTATGTGTTTCTAGTGATTTTATATGCTTTTACAGGTTTTCACTTTCCCCTAAAAAGAATATATTTGTCTATTTCGAATAAAACTAAAATACATCAAATTTGTCAAAATCTTGTAAACAAAATCGTGTACAGTTTTTAAAATTGTCAACATTTTACAAAACGCTCGCGCCTCTTCAGACTACAGATAGGAAGGGTTTTAACTTATAGGTCTGAAATTACTATACAACCTTATAACAATATAACTTGCAAGTCTACCAAGCTATTCCTAGATCTGGACACATCATCTTTTAGACTGCAATAGCTGGCGAACGTTCTTTGGGAGGGGTTGGCATTTGCAAACGTTTTAGATGACAAGTTTACTTCTATGGGGTAGGCATCTTTTGGGAAGAAGAAAAGTTTTGCGGCAAAAAACAGCAGCATTTGCTGTCTCTTACAAACTAAACTTGCCAAAACAATCGTCTGCTTGTCATCCTCCTACAACTGACGTTTGATAGATAACATTACCGTTCTAAAATGCATCAACCATGCACACTCTGTGTCCCGGATTAGTTGCCTTATATAAGGGAAAATGGATTATTAGTTTGATGCAGTGTTGGCCACACACATCACTCGCCTTAATATATTCATATTCAGTAATACATGTATCGATCAAAGATTTTAAATCTCAACGACCATTAACAACAAAGACTTTCTAAAGATATATTTTAGGATGGGGCGAAGCTATTCTATATCGGCAGTAATTAATTAGATATGTATATACACCAAATATTGGAAGCAATTAAGAAGATTACGGGTAATACGGACGCGTATGTATGATATAAAAAGTATTTTAGGGTACCAATTAAAATACGGACAGAGTGTCCCGGATTAGTTGCCTTCTATAAGGGAAAATGGATTATTTGTTTGATGCAGTGTTGGCCACACACATCACTCGCATTATATATATTCATATTCAGTAATACATCTATCAAGCAAAGATTTTAAATCTCAACCACCATTAACAACAAAGATTTTGTAAAGATATATTTTAGGATGGGGCTATATTGGCAGTAATTAATTAGATATGTATATAGACCAAATATTGGAAGCAATTAAGAAGATTGCGCGTAATACTGATGCATATGTGTGATATAAAAAGTATTTTAGGGTACCAACTAATTAAAATATGAAAATTTAGGAGGAAATTAATAAAAGGTTATCCGAGAAAATATATTTTGCATGTCATGTAACTATTATAATAGTGATATCTGCGGGCATAACCAAACTTTAGATATATATAAACAAAATTAATGTGGGAAATAATAAAAGGCAGGAATGAATCTAAGAGAGTTTATATTATATATAAACTACAAGGTCAACCTGTCTTGAACAAAATAAAATACAAACCATCTCTCATGGCACATATCAAGAACATGGCAACAGCTCTATGCTTGGTAGCTCTTGTGATGATGTCTACCACTCTATTATCATGTCATGCAGGTACATCGGTTTGTTTATCTATTTTCCTATTCATTTTAGTATAGGATATGAGCACACCTTTGCATATGTAATTCAAACTAATCCATGTAACTAGATTTATGCACGCTTACACTGATATACTTCAACGTGTGTAGATACAAAACCAATCCCCATCATCGATTACTGCATTCATTTTGTAAGCTGCCACAAAGATCATGCATCCGAAGAGGCGTGCCTGAATCACTGCAAGTTTTTTTGGACACAATAAAGCCCACTGCGTACCGGATGGTGGTGGCATTTGCTGCTGCGATGTTTGAACGCCATACAAGTAACGGATAGAAAGTATTCTTGTGCTCAAGAGGTTGAGGCGTGCACATGTGCACTATGGATCGATCTAATTCATGCGAAACAAAACAATAATAAACTATTTGTTTGTACCACACGTATCCTGTCAATTGTACACATTCCAACAAAAAAAACTGAAATATGTTTTTGACCAATTAACTAATACGTTCATGGCTAACGCACCCCAACATATTTTTTTAGAGAAAAGTCCGGTGCCTAGATTTAAATTAATGAGACTGTTACAACCAACGATACAACACAACACCCCACAACAAAGGAAAAACTCCAATACAATGGTGCTCCGGAGCAGCAACAATACCCCAAAAACATAAACAACAAGACATTGGAACCCTCGACCATGATTAGAGGACCGATGCTACGAACAAGGCCAACTCGACAAAGGGGGCCAGCCGTGAACGGCTGCCATGTGATCGCCATCGCCTAGGCGTCAAGTGCAAGCCCCTTGCTCCCTCGCCCCAACTCGAAGGGTGCCACATGATCGCACGATAGGAATGCTCACCACCCTAGAGTGTAGATGAAAAATGATGCCAGGACCCCAAAGGCGGGCCTTCGAGCACAACCACCTCGTCAAACCTAGTTTCTCTTGAGAGCACCACCTTCAAAGCATGGAACCGTCAACACGAATAGAAGAAGTTGCCGTCCACGAAATCCACCCCCAACGACCAACAAAATGGGACCTTGCTCAAGACATGGAGCCTCCAAGGAGGTAATGTTGCCATAACGCCGCCACCGCCCGGTCTGGCAAATGCCAGACAAAGGCTTTTGACCCAGAGCCAATGTTGAGGGAGGCCACCCATTTTTTTTGTACATATTTCACATTTTCAAAATACATCTTTAATATATGTTTAATGTCCATTTTTTCATACATGTTATATATTTTTAATACATCAGGAAAAAAAATTCATACATGTTTCAAATTTTTGAAACGCATGATTAACATGTTTTTTCAAATTTTATGTATAGATGTAAAAAAAATCAACACATGTTACATTTTTTTCATACACATTTGTACATTTTTTTTGTATACATCCGAAATATTTTTTAAATATATGTTTCGATGTCTAATTGTTTCATACATATGGGTAAATTTAATTATTTATACAGATGATATAATTTTTAAACACACTTCACATTTTTTATATACATTATTAACATTTCTTATAACGTATAATTTGATGTCTAATTTTTTCATGCATATAGTACATTTTTCATATACATATTAAAAATTTTGTACATACATTTAACATTTTATAAGTACATTATTAATTTGTTTTTCGCATACATGTTCTGATGACAACTTTTTACATATATATTTACATTATTTTTCGCATACATGTTCTTATAAGAACATTTTTCATACACGTTTAACACTTTCTCAAGTACATGATTAACATTATTTTTCAAATTTTTATGACCACCTTAAAACATTAAAGAGAAAATAAGAAAAATAAAATTGAAAAGAAAAGAGCAAAGAATAGTAGGAAAATTAAAAACAGAAAAGATAAACAAAAGAAAAGAAAAAAGCGGGTCTGACATCAGGACTACTGGGCCAGCCCGCCAGTCTGCTGCCTTCAGGCGAACCAAGCTACTGCATCGCGTTAGGCGGGACATAGCTTGCGCCCCGTATGTCAGTCAGATATCACTACTGTCTTTTTCCCCAGCAGCCTGCCCATGTTGTCTCTCTCTTTCATCGTTTTTGGGTTTTTCAGCTAACTTTTTATTGAGATTATTCCATTTTTATCGTGCATTTCATTTTTATAGTAGAAATCGTGAACATTTTTAAAATCATTTTTGAAATCCATGTTTTTTACGATTCTGATTTATTTTTAAAAATCTTTATATTATATATTCTGAACATTTTTTTAATACTCGTGGCTATTTTTAGGTTCACGAACATGTTTTCAATTGGCGATTTTTTTAAATTAATCAATTTATGAACATTTTCAAAAAATTACTATATTTTAGAAAAATAATTATGTTTCTTCTGAAGTTGCGCCTTTTCAAAAATTGTATTTTATTCATATTCTAAATATATTTTTAATTCGTTATTTTTTCAAAAATTAGCACATTCTTTCATTACATGAATTTTCTTTAATTAGTGAAGATTTTTTGGATTCACGTTCAGCATTTAAACTTTTAAATCGATGAACATTTTTTCATGAAATATTTTTGTATTCGCTGACTTTGCTGAAATATAGGATATTGTTTTGATTTCATGCGCATTTTATCAATTCCTTAAATGTTTACTAAATATGTCTACATTTTTAAAATTTAAAAAAAAATTGATGCATGTTTTTTTACAGACAACGGAGCAGCAACAGAAAAATGTAAGAAAAAGAACTTTGCAAATAGAGTGAGCATGCCAAGCGAGGCAAGTGGGCAAACCAGATCTTATCAGGTCAAGCGACGCGGCCCAACGCTGTGCTCTATTGCGACAGGTTGGTGCATAAGGGCATCTTCAATGTTTGAGTGCTTGTTTAGGCGCTTGAGGAATAATAATATTGCAAAGCACCAATAATACTCCTATAGTGTGTAGTATCATCAGGACCAAGAGGTGTGCCATCTGTAAGTGACAATTTTTCTGAAGAAGATAGTGGTGTAGGACATGGTTTACAATTATTCATGCCCACTCTATTAGGCAAGTCAGCAGAATATTTTTCTTGCGTTAAGACCAATGTACAATGAACTTTCTTAACTTCCATGCCCAAAAAGAAGTGAAGGTCACCTAAATCTTTGAGAGCAAAATCTTGGCTTAAATCTTTTAATAGAGCAGAGATTGCCTGGTCTGAGGAGCTGGTCACTATAATATCATCCATATATATCAACATAAAAATAGTGATGCCTGACATGTTGTAGAGAAACAAGGATGTATCTGCTTTGGATGATTTAAAGCCAAGAGTGTGAAGTTTAGAGCTAAGCCGAGAGTACCATGCACGAAGAGCTTGTTTTAAACCATAGAGAGCTTTGTCAAGTCTGCAAACATGATTTGGAGCTCGAGGATCTTCAAAACCAGGAGGTTGTTTCATATAGACTTCCTTTTCCAGAACACCATGTAGAAACGCGTTCTTAACATCTAGCTGTCGTAAGCTCCAACCACGAGAGATTGAAATAGCCAACACAAGACGTATAATAGCTGCTTTGACAACAGGACTAAAAGTTTCCTCATAGTCAATACCATAACGTTTTTTGAAACCTTTTGCAACCGTACCATCTGACTTTTTCTTGATGCGATAGACCCATTTGCAATCAATCAAGTTCTTGTTATAACTAGGGGGTACAAGGTGCCAAGTTTGTTATGCATAAGTGCCTGATATTCTTCTTCCATAGCATGATGCCAATTTTTATCATGAATTGCCTCAGAAAGATTTTGTGGTTCTCCTGTAACAGTAAGCATTCCATACCTAATAGCACCATCGGTAAAAAATCTTGGTTGGCGTATAACTTTTTGTAGATGGGTGCGAGCAGCAATAGGAAGATCTTGTGTAGCAACAAGAGGTGTTGCAGGGCTCGGTGGCGCAAAAGATCCTGGTGGGCTGCTGTTGTCGGCCACCGAATCAGATCCGCTTGGAGCAAGGGATCCGGGTGTAGCAGTGTGGCCACCACATGATGTAGAAGATCCGGGGGAGGGAGAACCCCGAGGTGTCCTGTCTGATGACATGGAGACGCTTGATTCACGCGCAGAGGAACGCATGGGCGAGTGGGACGCGGTCGGCCCATTGGATGCCGGGCGACGGGACGTGGCACCGCTGGACACATCAGTCTGCTGCAAGGAGACTATTTTCTCCTGATCTGAGGCAGAATCTTGAGCAGAATCAGCATGGGGATCGTCGGGAGGCTGAAAAATGCTAGATGCACCCTACTCTTGGTCAATTTCTGAGTTTGCTTGATTATTTCCTGTATTTTCTTCACTGGTTTCTTCTGTATTTGTATCAGCGGATGCCTCAGACATTGTAACATGTGGATGGTTAGCAACAGTAGGAACAACAAACATGTGGTCATTATTAGTGTGCACCCCCTCATTATAGGATGGACTGTTATGTGGTAATAAAAGGATTTCTTCACGAAGACGAGAACCAACATTAGGATTAAGAAGAGCAAAGGGAAAAACATTCTCATCAAACACAACATCACGTGAGATGTAGACACGACCGCTGGATATATCAAGACATTTGACCCCTTTATGTCGAGGACTATAGCCTAAGAAAACACATCACTTGGAGCGAAAGGAGAGTTTCCGTTTGTTATAAGGGTGAAGGTTTGGCCAACATGCACACCCAAACACACGAAGAGATTCATAGTTGGGCTTGACATGGAGTAGTACTTCCGTAGGACTCATGTGATTTAGTACCTTGGTAGGGAGCAAATTAATGAGATATGTGGTGGTGAGAAAGGCTTCATCCCAAAGTTTAAGAGGCATGCATGCATGAGAAAGTAAGGCAAGGCCAACCTCAACAATGTGTCGATGTTTACGTTCAGCTGAACCATTTTGTTGATGGGCGTGAGGACAAGACACATGATGTGTAATGCCAACTTTTTGGAAGAAGGCATTGAGTTTTTCATATTCACTGCCCCAGTTAGTTTGCATGGTAATTATTTTGTGACCAAATTTCTGTTCAACAAGTTGTTGGAAATTAAGAAAGCCCTGATAAACATCAGAACGCTTCTTAAGCAAATATACCCACGTAAATTTGCTAAAATCATCAATAAAGCTCACATAATATAAGTGTTTCCCAACAGAAGCTGGAGCAGGACCCCATACATCAGAGAATATTTGTTCCAAGGGAACAATAGATACACTAGTAGAGATGGGATAGGGAAACTGATGGCTTTTAGCTTGTTGACATGGATCACATACATAAGGATTTATTGTGGATCATAAGGGAGGTTATTTTTCCGAAGCACTTGTTGAACAATAAAAGAGGATGGATGCCCTAGACGATTATGCCATATGGATGAAGTGGGTTTGATGGCGATGAAGGCACATTTGGGAGACCTCGTGAAGAAGGGCATAATCGGGTAGAGACCACCATGGCAAAGGCCTTTAAACAGTGTGTCCTTTGTGACCTGATCCTTGATCAAAAAGAAGAAAGGATGAATTTCAAGAAATATATTGTTGTCCAAGGCAAGTTGATGAGCAGATAAAAGATTTTTGGATGCACTAGGAACATGCAAAATATTATTAAGAGAAAGAGAATTATGAGGGGTGTGCAAAGTAGAATGACCAACATGTGTTATTTCCATACCATTTCCATTTGTCGTATGGACTTGATCACGTCCACTGTAATTTTCCTGAGTGGTCAATTTGTGTAATTCTCCGGTGATGTGATTTGTTGCGCCTGTATCAACATACCAGTTTGTATCCACTCCATAAGATGCAGGATGCGCACCCTTGTCATCTGAGTGAGAATCATCAACATCACCATTGTCAGAATACCTCCACCAACAATCACGTTCTGGGTGCCCATATTTTTGGCATATCTGACATGTAATATCCTGGCGAGGAGAAGGTATGCGGCCACGGCCACGACCACGAGCACCTCTCTGTGGATTACGACCGCGTGTTGGATGTGTCTGTTGCGGAAGACCACGGTGTTGCCCATATCCACCATGAGAGTTTTACCAATAATTGTTATTGAAGGAATGTCCTCGTGTAGCAACATTAGCGGAAGACTGAAAACTCCCAACGGTTTGATCTGACTATTGGGGAACGTAGTATTTCAAAAAAGAAAATCCTACGATCACGCAAGATCTGTCTAGGAGAAGCATAGCAACGAGTAGGGAGAGTGTGTCCACGTACCCTCGTAGACCAAAAGCGGAAGCGTTTGGTAACGCGGTTGATGTAGTCGAACGTCTTCGCGATCCAACCGATCCAAGCACCAAACGTACGGCACCTCCGCGTTCAGCACACGTTCAGCTCGATGACGTTCCTCGAGCTCTTGATTCAGTTGAGGACGAGGGAGAGTTCCGTCAGCACGACGGCGTGGTGACGGTGATGATGAAGTTACCGGAGCAGGGCTTCGCCTAAGCACTACAACGATATGACCGAGGTGTGTAACTGTGGAGGGGGGCACCGCACACGGCTAAGAGAAGACTTGGTGTGTCTTTGGGGTCCCCCCTCCCACGTATATAAAGGGGGGAGGAGAGGAGACCGGCCATAGGGGGCGCGCGCCATAGGGGAGTCCAACTAGGATTCGCAATCCTAGTTGGAGTTCCCTTCCTTTCCAAGAGAGGGAGAGAGAGGGAAGGAGGAAGAGGGGAGAAGGAAAGAGGGGGCGCCGCCCCCCTCCCAAGTCCAATTCGGACTGGCCATGGGGGCGGCCTCCCTTGTGGCCCTTCTCTCCTTTCCACTAAGGCCCATGAACTCCCCCCCCCCCCCCCCGCGGGGGGGGGGGGTCCGATAACCCCCGGTACTCCGAAACTCATCCAAAACAACCCGAAGCATTCCGGTGTCCGAATGTAACCTTCCAATATATGAATCTTTACCTCTCGACCATTTCGAGACTCCTCGTCATGTCCATGATCTTATCCGGGACTCCGAACAAACTTCGGTCATCAAAACACATAACTCATAATACAAATCGTCATCGAACGTTAAGCGTGCGGACACATCTCCGTTCAATAACCAATAGCGGAACCTGGATGCTCATATTGTCTCCTACATATTCTACGAAGATCTTTATCTGTCAAACCGCATAACAACATACGTTGTTCCCTTTGTCATCGGTATGTTACTTGCCCGAGATTCGATCGTCGGTATCATCATACCTAGTTCAATATCGCTACCGGCAAGTCTCTTTACTCGTTCTGTAATGCATCATCCCATGACTAACTCATTAGTCACATTGCTTGCAAGGCTTATAGTGATGTGCATTACCGAGAGGACCCAGAGATACCTCTCCGATACACGGAGTGAAAAATCCTAATCTCGATCTATGCCAACTCAACAAACACCATCGGAGACACCTGTAGAGCATCTTTATAAACACCTAGTTACATTGTGAAGTTTGATAGCACACAAGGTGTTCCTCCGGTATTCAGGAGTTGCATAATCTCATAGTCAGAGGAACATGTATAAGTCATGGTGAAAGCAATAGCAATAAAACTAAGCGATCATTAATGCTAAGCTAACAGATGGGTCTTGTCCATCACATCATTCTCTAATGATGTGATCCCGTTCATCATATGACAACACATGTCTATGGTCAGGAAACTTAACCATCTTTGATTAACGAGCTAGTCAAGTAGAGGCATACTAGGGACACTCTGTTTGTCTATGTATTCACACATGTACTAAGTTTCCGGTTAATACAATTCTAGCATGAATAATAAACATTTATCATGATATAAGGAAATATAAATAACAACTTTATTATTGCCTCTAGAGCATATTTCCTTCAGTCTCCCACTTGCACTAGTCAATAATCTAGATTACATAGTAATGATTCTAACACCCATGGAGTCTTGGTGCTGATCATGTTTTGCTCGTGAGAGAGGCTTAGTCAACGGGTCTGCAACATTCAGATCCATATGTATTTTGCAAATTTCTATGTCTCCCTCCTTGACTTTATCGCGGATGGAATTGAAGCGTCTCTTGATGGGTTTGGTTCTCTTGTGAAATCTGGATTCCTTCGCCAAGGCAATTGCTCCAGTATTGTCACAAAGGATTTTCATTGGACCCGATGCACTAGGTATTACACCTAGATCGGATATGAACTCCTTCATCGAGACTCCTTCATTTGCTGCTTCCGAAGCAGCTATGTACTCTGCTTCACACATAGATCCCGCCACGACACTCTGCTTGGAACTGCACCAACTGACAGCTCCACCATTCAATATAAATATGTATCCGATTTGTGACTTAGAGTCATCCGGATCAGTGTCAAAGCTTGCATCGACGTAACCATTTATGACGAGCTCTTTGTCAGTGAGCGAGACCTAGACTAAGGGGTCATCGGGCGTCCAGCCTATTAGCTATGGGTCGGACTGATGGGCTGTGAAGATGCGAAGACCGAAGACTACACCCGTGTCCGGATGGGACTCTCCTTGGCGTGGAAGGCAAGCTTGGTGACCAAATATGTAGATTCCCTTCTTTGTAACCGACCCTTTGTAACCCTAGATCCTCCTGGTGTCTATATAAACCGGAGGACTTAGTCCGGAGGGGCATATTCATTACCATAGTCATACAGGCTAGACTTTTAGGGTTTAGCCATTACGATCTCGTGGTAGATCAACTCTTGTAATACTCATATTCATCAAGATCAATCAAGCAGGAAGTAGGGTATTACCTCCATAGAGAGGGCCCAAACCTGGGTAAACATTGTGTCCCCTGTCTCCTATTACCATCGACCTTAGACGCATAGTTCGGGACCCCCTACCCGAGATCCGCCGGTTTTGACACCGACATTGGTGCTTTCATTGAGAGTTCCACTGTGTCGTACCCAAAAAGGTTTCGATGGCCCCTTCAATCGTCAACAATGACGCTGTCCAAGGAGAAACCTTTCTCCCCGGACAGATCTTTGTATTCAACGGCTTCGCACTACGGGCCAACTCGTTTGGCCATCTGGAGCAGATCGATAGCTACGCCCCTGGCCATCAGGTTAGATTTGGGAGCTTGAACTACGTTGCGGACGTCCGCGGAGATTTGATCTTCGCTGGATTCGAGACCGCGGCGACCGCTCCTGACCACCTCGATGAACATGACCTAAATCTGTCATCGGACCGCGTTCATGAGATACTCCTGTAACTACTCTGGCCTTAGATCCGGAGCATACTGCGCCATCCAAGAATTGGAGGTTCAACCCCACCATGGAAGCCGCAGATTCCCCGGTGTTAGAGCCGCACATGGACTTAACCTCACACAGTATTTGTGCCACCGGAGCTCCAGACTCGTCTCCGGTCAGAAGTTCCGAACCATGTGAGCCCGCGGACACCGAACTTGATCGTTTATCGATCTTCGAATTCAGCACCACAGACATTTTCCAGCACTCACTTTTGGGCGATGTGCTAAACTCCTTAAAGAGCATGTCCTTGGCGAGGGACTCACAACCGAACTATGTTTGGTTCAAACTAGGGGCTGATGATGAAGAATCTTGCTTCCCACCCGCCACCCACTTCATAGCCACAGTCGAGGATTTAACCGACACGCTTGATTACGACTCCGAAGACATCGACGGTATGGACGACGATGCTAATGAGGAGCATAACCAAAATCTGCCATTCACTGGACGCTAGACGGCCACTTCTTTGTACGATGTGTACATGGTGGACACACCCAAAACAACCAACGACGATGACAAAGAAAATCCAGTTGAGAATAAACCTCCTAAGACATAGCAAAAACACCAGCGTCCTCGGCGCCGCTCTAAGTCACGCCGTTCAAAAGACAGCAATGCTGGCACCGGAGAAAATAATATTTCGGACGATGCTGGAAACGATGAAGACCCTGTTGAGGCAACTTCCGAACAGGGGGAACCAGGAAACGGGCAAGTTAGCCCTGATGAACAGGCCACACATGACAATTCGGAGGACGACAATTATCTCCCGCTCTCTGAAGATGAGACAAGCCTCGGCGACGAAGAATTCGTCGTGCCAGAGGAACCCTCCGAGCAGGAGCACTTCAAGCGCCGGCTCATTGCCACAGCAAGAAGCCTGGAAAAGAAACGGTAGCAGCTTCAAGCTGACCAAGATCTGCTCAATGATAGATGGACTGATGTCCTAGCAGCCGAAGAATACGACCTCAAACGCCCAGCCAAGAGTTACCCGAAGCGCAAACTGCTGCCTCCGTTCGATGAGGATGCACTGAAGTCCGTACCTCCTCACGCAATACGGCTAACAGACCACTATGTGGTCGGGAGGAAGCGGCAATTCAAGCCGAACAACAGCCTATACCACTGGAGCATGAAAACAAATATAAAGCAGCCCAGAATTATAAACATGGCACTCGACAGGAGCTGGACAACAAAACAGGATATACCAGATCGATTGACGGATCACAAAGATGCACCTCAACACGCGACGACGGCCATCTATTCGAACGTACTGGACCTAGTCACGCCCGGGCCGAAAACCATAGACGAACTCCAATAAAGATACGTCGCGTTGTGGCCCGATATAGAGGAGCCGCACACCCCCTTTGCTTCACTGATGAGGTGATGGATCATGAATTCCCTGAAGGGTTTAAACCCACAAATATTGAATTATACGACGGAACAACCGATCCCGCGGTGTGCATTGAGGATTTCCTTCTCCATATCCATATGGCCCGCGGAGACGACCTTCATGCCATCAAATACCTCCCGTTAAAACTCAAAGGACCAGCTCGGCACTGGTTAAACAGTCTGCCTGAAAACTCGATTGGCAGCTGGGACGATCTGGAAGACGCCTTCCGCAGCAACTTCCAGGGTGCATATGTCTGGCCACCGGATGCCGATGATTTAAGTCACATTGTCCAGCAGCCCGAGGAGTCCTCCAGGAAGCTCTGGACTAGGTTCTTAGTTAAAAAGAACCAAATCATAGACTGTCCTAACGTAGAAGCCTTAGCGACCTTCAAACACAGCGTCCAGGATGAGTGGCTCGCCCGCCACCTTGGTCATGAAATACCAAAATCCATGTCAGCCCTTACGGCTATGATGACCCGCTTTTTCACGGGAGAAGACAGTTGGCTCGCTCGTAGAAGCAATAGCGCCAACGACCCAGGAACTTTCGAAGTCCGGGACGGCAATGGGAAGCCACGACGCAATAAAAACAAGCACCTTAATAACAATGAGGGAACACGTGACACAGTGGTCAACGCTGGATTCAGCGGCCCCAGACTTGGCCAACGAAAAAAGCCGTTCACGGCAAAAAGGGACGGACCATCCAATTTAGGCAGAATATTGGACAGGCCCTGCCAGATTCATGGCCACCCCAATAAACCAGCTAATTACACCAATAGAAGTTGTTGGGTTTTCAAACAGTCCACCAAGTTAAATGTCAGACACAAGGAGAAGGGGCCGCCCGGCGATAGCGACGGAGAAGAGACTCACCAACAGAACACCGGGGGATAGAAGCAGTTTCCTCCCGAAGTAAAAACAGTAAACATGGTATATGTTACATACACCCCTAGAGGTGAATGCATGGAAAACTCCCCCCATACAGAAGATCATACTATGGATGTCTCAGCCGAGCTACAAAGCGGCCTCATCTCACCGCATACCTCATCGGCCAGGGCGCCGCCAGTCTCCATTCAACGCGGCCGGTCAATGTCCATATTGGACTAGCATCTCGGCTTTCGCCGGTCGCCTAATACACATGCGAAGTCGGTTCCACGCATACATAATTATGCACTTAAAATACCTTGAGCATCGGCAGAAGCACAATAAGGATAGGCCTACAAGCACTTCCATAAACTCTCTTGTTTTCCTAACTATCTTTCCTTTTTTTACTACCCTATCTACAGATGACTCAAAGGCTGGTCACCCACGGGCTCTATCAGAGTTCGGATTCATACACTCATCTAAAAGTCATTTCTGTCAAGGAATACCCTAACCGAGGACAGGCGATGCAGACGTGCGACAGGAGGTCCAAAATAAATTTTTATAGATCGTACTCAGTATTTCGAGCCTGTAAAGTACCTTTATCCTCAGCCTTCCACCCTTGGCATGTAAAATAGCCAGGGTGTGGCTTTGTTATTTATATAAACGATTGGCACATCACTCAGATCCCGATAAAAATAAACCACTCTTTTCTAAAAAGACCGAGTTTTTGCCCCTACAGTTGTTTCAAACATACACCTCGGCTTAACTGGCCAGGGGCTCGGTATGGGAACAAAACGAGTTGCCGACAAGTCCGAACAGCTCTATAGCATACTTCGGCGTCGCGAGTTTGGCCTTATATGCATCAGCTCTGAATCATGTCTTGGGTCAATAGTTGGGTTGCCCGGCTCCCGTGCTTGCTACCTTATGTTCCGCTATATCAGCTAAGGTAGTAAAGGGAGAACTACTGCGATTGTGCTTCCGGTTAACCTGGTTAAGCACCTCAGTAGAGAAAGCCGAAAACTGACTGTCATGATGCGGCGAGAGCTGGTCAACCACTCGATGACTTATTCGAATCTTTTGTGGTTCCTTCCATGTCACAAAAAGGACCTCTCCCGGGTCAAATATGTAAACGCATCATACGAGAATAAGCCGCGTACATACCAGTGGCTATATCGTAGACCCACCATAAAACTCCTATGGCTAAGTGAAAGTGTTAACGCCCTATAGTTCGGTTGCCTTGTTCGCCGCATTGACACCTCCTTCACGGACCAAGACGTTGGGTCAAGAGTGATCAGATGCTTTTCCGAACACCCCCATATTTCCTACGAGGGGGCTGAAGCCGACGACTGGAAAACTTTCAGATCACATACAAACGGCCGCACAGGAGGAACAAAAGCCTTCAGGCAAAACTAAAATATAGACTGATTATAAAAATTGTCTTTTACAATTCGTACAAAGTTCACTCGAACATTATGCCTTTTGAGCATTAACCCTCTATCAAGCGGGTAGCCTCTAAGACGTCCTCAAAATAATGCTCTGGTGTGTGATGGTCCTTTCCCTTGGGTGGACTCTTCGCCGCAACATCGATGGCCTTCATCTTCCCCCAGTATGTCTTGACACGGGAAAGGCCATCCGTGCACCCTCAATGCACGCCGGCCGCTTAACAACGTCGATATGTGGCGCCGCATCAACAAGCCGCTGCACCAAGCTGAAGTAGCTATTCGGAATAGGCTCAGTCGGCCACAACCGGATTATGACGTTCCTCATGGCAGCGCCGGATATCCTATGAAGCTCGACCCATTGGGACATCTATTCATTCAACAATAGAGGGCGCTTTGATGCGCCAAATTGTGACCAGAAAAGCTTCTCCGTTGCATACCCCTCTCGCGCTTGGTAAAACTGCACCGCATCGGAAGAACTCTTCGGCAAGTCTAAAAATTCGTCTGGAGAACTCCACAGTTGGTTAAGCTGAGCATAGTTCGGATCGCCGAACTTAGTCTGTAGCAAAAAGGGCTTACCGGCCGCAATCTCCCCAGCTTGCCGGATCTCCTCACGGGCTGCTCTGGATTCAGACCTCGCTTCTCTCGCCTCTCGCAAGGCCTTGTCAAGGTCAGCCGTTTTGGCTTCATTCTCCTTCTCAAGAAATTCACAGCGGCTAGTAGAATTTTTTAGCTCGAGCGCCATCGTGGATATTTTCTCCTCGTCTTAGCGCCGAGCAGCTTGTCCGGCCTTTAATTCAGCTGATGCCTTTTCGGCAACCGCATTACTAATCCGGGCCCGCTCCTTGGCCCAGGCCTGCTCCGCCCGAAGAATCTCAACGGCGGCGGCACCATCTGCAGCCATGCATATCCAAGTATGCAACTTTCAGCGTCACGCTTATATTACAAACACATATGTGTAAGGAGTGCTCCGAATACATACTTTGCGACTCGTCAAGACGCATATTGATTAATGCAATGTCATCCCCTGCCACATCAAAGCTTCCGCTACAGCTCGGCAATATCGATAGTCCGGGTAGTAGTCAGGGGGGAAACAACCTGTGTTCCAATTAACCACATTAGTCCTTGAGTGTTTATTCTTGATCCTCCGTTCGCCTCCCATGGGAAGCCAACCCGAGTCTCAAGGGCTACTACCTATACATAGGTGCATTTTTGCAAATAATACATAGTTAAAAATATTACATCACAAATCTCGAAGCCTCTTAGCAGGCTCATGAAGGCTTCATTCAATCCGCTCTTCGCGTACAGAATCTTCTCAACCACTAACCCATCAAGGTACGATGTTCCTCCGAGACAGATGTTTTTCGCAGCATATCCCTCAACATATCCGGCGCCACCGGGTCTCCGAAACCCGCTGTAGGAGCACGACCATACTTTGAAGGAACCCATTCACCCGTCTCCAGAATCATCGTTGGCTGGAAACCGGATAGTCCGGGGCCTTCATTGTTGGCCCCCGAATCCCGGACAATCGGAGGTTCACCTTTGGGTACTGCCTCTTTCATCCCCCACGCCGCTTGTTGATCAAGAAAACCCTCCGAGATGACACTTTGGAGTCGTCCGCCTTATTGGGCGAGGAGGTCGGGGGAGGCGTCTCGCTTTCCGTCATCTCTGGGAGAAGATCTCCCGAAGAAGAGGATTGCCCAAGAAAACTCTGTGCCGAAACTGTAAAAATACACATGCACATTACATGTCTCTTTGGTAACAGGAAAGGAACGGGATGCGATCAAAGCACCCCGGATTCACTTATGATTTGGTCGAAGGCTTGTCCTCACGGTGGAGCTATTCAACGGCGTCGCCTTCCAATCCCGAGCCGCCCGATGATGGCATCTTGCCCCTCTTGGGAGACCGCCCCTCCCAACCTTCGGAGGCGGCCCTTTTCTTCCTGAATGGAGAAGGGATACTTGCTTCTCCTTCGCCTTTATCTTCGGGTGAAGAACTGTCGATTTCTCCGGACGCGGTACCTCTGTAACGAAGGTCATCCCGGGTCTTCCCACTCTCCACCTTGCCCTCCTCTGCTGGCGCCTGGTACGGTGCCGGTGCTAGCATCCTTGTTAACACGGGGTCCGCTGAGTCTTCAGGAAGAGGGGCCGGACACCTAATCCGTTCCGCTTTCTTTATCCAGCCCTGGAAAAAGATGGTTTGCTTAGTGACTTACCACAGGATACCTCATTAGGAGGTGTTCGGCGGGCGGATACTTACCGTGGTGTCCGGATGGTTACAGTCCAGGCCAATGTCTTCGGTAGTATCTGGCCACTATTTTTGTTTCCCGAAAAATAATTTCCACATCCCTTTGTGCGTAGTGCCGAAGAAGTGTTGAAGTGTCTGCGGCCCTTCGGGATTAAACTCCCACAGGCGGAGAGGCCGCCTTTGGCACGGCAAGGTCCGACGAGCCAGCATTACTTGAATAACGTTGATAAGATCAATGTCCGTCTCGAGGAGGCTCCGGATGCGGCTCTGCAGAGTCTGTACCTCATCAATTGACCCCCAGTCCAACCCCTTATTGATCCATGACACAAGCTGAATCGGAGGGCTGGATCGAAACGCAGGCGCAGCCGCCCACTTGGAGCCGCGGGGTTCGGTGATATAGAACCATTCCCGCTGCCATAGGTCAGAGGACTCGGTGAAAGATCCTTTAAGCCAAAGAGCGCTATTAAGCTTGCTCACGATGGCGCCACCACACTCCGCCTGCTTCCCCCCTATCATCTGCGGCTTCACATTGAAGGTCTTGAGCCACAAGCCGAAGTGTGGAGGGATTCGAAGGAAAGCCTCACATGTGACGATAAACGCTGAGATAAGAAAAACAGAGTTCGGGGCCAGATCATGAAAATCCAGCCCGTAGTAGAACATGAGCCCTCGAACAAAGGGATTAAGGGCAAAGCCTAAACCTGGAGGAAGTGGGAGATGAACACGACCCTCTCATCGGATCTGGGGGTAGGGATAACCTGCCCTTCGGCAGGGAGCCGATGGAGGATTTCTGCGGTCAGATATCTCGCCACCCTAAGCTTCGCAATATCCTCCTCTGTAACAGAAGAAGCCACCCACCGACCGGGAAGGCTGGATCCGGACATGACTAAGGTTTGAGGTGGTCGAAACTTGGGTTTTAGAACTCGAGATAGCAAGGGCTGAGGAAGAAGCAAACTTGGAAGAGGGGGAGGCGGATCTGTACCTCTTTATAAAGGTCGTGAGTATCTAAACGTCAACTCCCGAGCCTTGAAACTTGCCTGTTTCCCAGGAGTTGTACCACAGAGATGGTTGGGTTACCCACGTCTGTGTTAATAAGAACCCCTTAATAAAGGGGACACGATCTCGGCTTGGATAAGACATGTCAAGAAAGTCGCGCCTCGAAACCCGGGGCTGCAGGCCAACAACGGATTTAAAGTAATGTCCTGACGGCGACGTAGCATCATGCTATAAATAGTTGTCAGTGGATTAGGTTTATAAATTATTGTGCCCTCTGCAAAAGTATACAAAACTTATGTTATAGGTTCGGACACGTTCAATATGTCTGAAGACTATCTTGGAGTTCGGAAGGAGGAACCCGCCTTGCAATGCCGAAAGCAGACCTACGCGCTGGATACCTTGTCATTGAAGCTAGGTTCAGGGGCTACTGAGGGAGTCCTGGACTAAGGGGTCCTCGGGCGTCCGGCCTGTTAGCTATGGGCCGGACTGATGGGCTGTGAAGATGCGAAGACTGCACCCGTGTCCGGATGGGACTCTCCTTGGCGTGGAAGGCAAGCTCGGCGACCAAATATGTAGATTCCCTTCTTTGTAACTGACCCTTTGTAACCCTAGATCCTCTCGGTGTCTATATAAACCGGAGGACTTAGTCTGGAGGGACATATTCATTACCATAGTCATACAGGCTAGACTTTTAGGGTTTAGCCATTAAGATCTCGTGGTAGATCAACTCTTGTAATACTCATATTCATCAAGATCAATCAAGCAGGAAGTAGGGTATTACCTCCATAGAGAGGGCCTAAACCTGGGTAAACATTGTGTCCCTTGTCTCCTGTTACCATCGACCTTAGACGCACAGTTCGGGACCCCCTACCCGAGATCCGCCGGTTTTGACACCGACAGTCACCTCCATAAACGAGAAACATATCCTTAGTCCTTTTCAGGTATTTCAGGATGTTCTTGACCGTTGTTCAGTGATCCACTCCTGAATTACTTTGATACCTCCCTGCTAAACTAATAGTAAGGCACACATCAGGTCTGGTGCACAACATTGCATACATGATAGAACCTATGGCTGAGGCATAGGGAATGACTTTCATTTTCTCTCTATCTTCTGCAGTGGTCGGGCATTGAGTCTGACTCAACTTCACACATTGTAACACAGGCAAGAACCCTTTCTTTGACTGATCCATTTTGAACTTCTTCAAAACTTTATCAAGGTATGTGCTTTGTGAAAGTCTAATTAAGCATCTTGATCTATCTCTATAGATCTTGATGCCCAATATATAAGCAGCTTCACCGAGGTCTTTCATTGAAAAATTCTTATTCAAGTATCCTTTTATGCTATCCAGAAATTCTATATCATTTCCGATCAACAATATGTCATCCACATATAATATCAGAAATGCTACAGAGATCCCACTCACTTTCTTGTAAATACATGCTTCTCCAAAAGTCTGTATAAAACTGCTTTGATCACACTATAAAGCATATATTCAAACTCCGAGATGCTTGCACCAGTCTATAAATGGATCGCTGGAGCTTGCACACTTTGTTAGCACCTTTAGGAGCTTGCACCAGTTCCTCAAAAAAAAGTTACATACCTCATCAGAGAACTCAATTGTTCAGAATCCTCAGCTGAAGAAAATGGCTGATGGCAAGAAACCTCAGAAGGGAGGGAAGAAGTTGGAAGTCAACAATGCTTTTGAGATACCTGAAGACATCTATGCAGGGTATTGCACTCCTCCTCATGAGACAAAGAATGAGCGTAAAGTGTGCATTTAGAGGATAGAGAGGAGATGGGCCATAGAATGGAGGGAATATCGCTTGTCACTCCCAAGTACATGAAGAAATTCGTTGTACACCCTCCATGCCCAAGACCTCCATTGGCACCAGGCCAAGAAGCTGATCCCTCTAGCATTAGAAGAGGTGAGGATTTCCCCAAGGAGTGGGACAAGCGTCAAGCTAAGCTGGCCAAAATGGCAAAAGAGGCAGTGAAGAAATTCAATAAAGATTCTGCTGCTGCCACTGCTGAGGCCTCTGCTAGCAAGCCTAAGAAGGTTATGCCCAAGAAGCTTGCACACAAGCCCAGTGCTTCTGCTTCAATGCCCTTACAGCCAAGCACCTCAGAAATGCCCTCACGGCCCAGCTCTGCAAAGCCCTCACGGCAAATTCCTCAAGCTGTTCCTGCTCCTCCAAAGTCCTCAGCTCCTCCTCCAAAGTCCTCAGCACTTGTGCATCTCACCTCATTCCAAAGGACAACTGGCAGCCTCAGGAGCCTCTGTAAGTTCTTCAGCTCCTCCGAATTCTTCAACAGGCCCTACCTTGCTGAAGACCAAGGCCACTACTGGACGAGGCTCTAGACCAAGTCCTCACGAGAAGCAGGTTGCCTTTCAAGTACCGTCCGATGAAGATGAAGCTGATGATGAGGAACTTGCCGAAATCATCAGAGATAGACAGCAAAGGGCCGCTAGAGCCAAAGTGAAGTTCCTCTCCCACTAGATCCAAAGTTGATCCTTGAGTACATTGATCTCTGGCACAAGAACCCCAACACTCATATGCCCGACTTCAAGCTGACTCCTGGCCAAAGTCACATGCTGACCGCCTTCATTGGCAAAGAAAAATGGAAGTTTGAGAAGGCCAGGCAGCTGAAGAAAGCTTTCTGAAGAAGAATGTTGTCAAAATAACAACTGATGAACTTGTGGCTGTTCAATCTGAAATCAAAAACCTCAGTGATGAATTTGACGCGTACCGTACTGATTGGCTAGGAGCCAAGGTCAGATTCATCAAGTTGGCTAAAGGATTCACCACCAATGTTGCAGCCCCAATGCAACATGAATCTCCTCGGGCTGAAGCATATGCTCAGTCGACTGAAGAACATGACATCACCGCTGATGAAAATCAGGCTGCTGATGAAAATGAGAGTACCATGGATGATGCATCTATTCTAGCCGCTGATGAAATTGCCAGGGCAACCACTAGTGTTGCACCTGAAGAACAAGCCAGGCCAGCTGAGCCATCAACTGCTGAGCCTGAAAAAACTGAACAAACCAGGCCAATTGCATTAGTTGTGCCTGAGGAAAATGAACCAATTTCCTCTGCTCCTCCTGCACCAACACCAAGTCCAGTTCTTCCTTCTGCATCAGAAGCGAAGAAAACTAAGGTTGCAGAGCGAGCAGCAGTAAAGAAGAGGAAAGCAGCTGCTTCATCACAGTCTTCAGCACTGAAGAAGATGAAGATATTGACAAGCTCTTTTGAGAATCCCATTGATGTTGTTCACTACAAGAAATATGTCAACTTGTGACCACCACAATTGGTCACTGAAAGGTCATGGTTTTTCATTTGCGACCTTTTTGTGACCAAAAATAGAAGGTCAAAAGCTGGCGGTCATAAACTGACTATAGCGACCTTTCTTCTGGAATGGTCGAAGACGTTTATGACCAAAATACGTCTACTGTGGCGTTTTGGTCACTAGCAACCTCCCCAGGCCACGTAGGCATCCAGCGTGGCAATCTGACGTGGCACAAGATTCAGCCCGGTCCAATTCGATTTTCTACATGGGCCTAGCCCAACAATTCGTCCTATTTGTGTTTTTTTCTCATATTAATTTTGGCTAGGTAGATGGGCCAAGCCCAACAATTAAGCCTTCTCATTTTTTGGGTCGTGGCATTTTCCGCTAGAAAGTTTTAGTTTTTTTGTAATATAAAAAAGGTCCACTAGTCAAATGGGTCCCGGATGTCAGGTTCAGGTACGTGGGTCCCAGCTAGCAAGTTCATATTCTTCATATTTCAATTTAACAGTAAATAAATAACCAGTATTTAAATTGGCACAAACAAAACACACACATAATACTCCAAATATTATCAGCCAGATTCAGTACAGAGCTCCTATTGTACAAATAACATATACTTTACAAGCTCTACACATAATAAGCTCTAACATATACAAGCTCTACACGTGATACAGTGCCCTGGTGTTAACCATGTAGCTCTACAAGTGTCTTAAATCTTCTTCAACATGGAGCTCCTTCGGTAGCAAGCACAAACTGGGCACCCGCATCATCACAGGAAGGCAATTTTAGATCATAAAAACGAATGTTCCAAGCACAGTTTAGAGAAAAGAACCAAGTAAATTTGCCCTTAATCATACAAACAAAGTTTAGAGAAAACCAAACATGAACAAGCACTTATTATGCAGGACACATACGTACACATCTCAGGAAAAGCTCGGAAAGAGCAAGGTGTCAGAGCATGATGTTATCGAAAGCATGATTTACAAGTTTGTCTCTGAGACATACGATAGGTGCTTTTCATAGAAGACAGAAAGTAAAACTATTCATGTTTGCCAACCCAGACACTAAACAAGACTCTAACCAAGACCATCCAGAAGTGACCCGAAGAGCGACCCAATATAGTGACTGCTACAGTTCATATTTTGATAGTAAAACTGATGTGTAATCATATAGATAATAAAATACATGGCACAATATCAGTACATCTCCAAACAGCCAATAAATCTCATAGTACCACAAGGACATGCACCTGCAGTACATCCTGCATTGCAGGTTCACATCAATAGCTCATAGCAAGGCTATCAGTTCAACAACACTAATACCACCTCAAGCATCAGCAGTTTAAGAAGAATGAGCACCAAAACAAAAGGGCAGTAGATACCTCTTCAAACTTTTTTTCAAAAATCAGCTCATCCTCTTGACCGCTCCAGATATCGTCCATGTGCATTGCTCAGGAAATTATAAATTCTGGTATAGCACACAAGAAAATATCAGAGTAGAAAAGTGGCATAGAAACTACCAAAAAATTCTCATGCTTATTGTTATTGCAAGAAGGCATCGATCAGATTTTGAAGCTAATAATAATTAACATGTACTTATCACTTGTTGGAGTTGGTTCTGTTCAATTAATCAATAGCAGCGTGAGCATAAGCATTAAATCAGCAGCACAAGTGCACACTTATTCAAGCTAGTAGCAGCCCAGCAGGCTAGCAGCAAAAGCATTCAAACAACTAGAGAAGCACAGTACAGCAGCACAAGCATTCAAAGAGCAGCAAGCCAGCAAGCACCATCCATCAGACCGGTAGCTTAATGGAAGAAAAATCTGAAGAATAAAAGATGTATAGGTTGAGGAAAGATGAGAGGATGCTGGGTTGCTTGTGAAGCTACGACTGCGAGGCTAGCAGGCTAGGGCTGTCACATGTCATATCTTATAAACTTAGGCAAGTGTTCTCTGGTTATCCTTAACATCATGCACTAACTTGGGTAATTAGCATCAAACAATACATATCAGTACAAGGCTAGGCAAGATAATAAAGACTTGGGAAAAGATAGCAGAGTTAAAAAATGGTATGTGCCCTTAAAGAGAGCGCAGTGTCAAGTGCGGCCACATACATAGGCATTAGCCGCACCCACGACCCCTGGACACTCTCACAACCGAAGAGGAGGTGCCTTGCGTATGGTCTCCTTCGAGTCTGTGAGAGAAAGAACGAGGTTAAGGTCAGTACGCGCATCAAGGATGCTGCTGTTCTGGGTCAAGCTAAGTCAAGGGCATAAGAGAATTTAGTCAAAAAATAAAATAACATGTGAACATCTTGCACAAACTATCATCATTTATAAAAAAATACAAAACAAATATGCATAAAGCTGTAGCTCATACTTATACTATATCAGGCAATAGCATTTAGCATATTCCAATATGTACTCAACATATTCCAATAAGACAGAAATGCACACACATGGATTCGCAATTAGACTATGCCTCTCTCTCACCGATCTTGCAGTACTATAATGCAGTACTATATGATATGTTCTGGGTCAAGCTAAGTCAACAGCATACAAACTAATTAGCAGTACTATATATGATGCAGCATACAAACTAATTAGACCAACGACATACAAACTTATTTATAATGCATTACTATATATGCCTCCGAAAAAACTGGTCGCCGATCTTGAACTCGTGTTTCTTTCTGTGGTTGTGTTGGACATGCAACTCAATTTCTGTTTGTTTAAGACTAGCAGACCAACATAGTATCCAATGGAAAAAAGCAAACAGGGAAAACATTTTAGAGCAGCACAGTCACACCACATTTTTTAGTGAATTACAGTGCTCGAATTGCCACTGACATTGGACGCAAGCAGCTGCACAACTAATGCATCAGCAGACAAATAATGAACTAGCATACGCCCTTTTATGCATATTAATGCACATCAAGGAAACATCAATGGCAAAATACCATGACAAAAGCGTAGAAGTCTTTGTGATACTTCTAGAATTATCATACGAAAAGAAGGATTGCGTAATACTCAGAACTCAATCAGCAAACTCAATCAGCAAAACTCTTGTATCGAACACATGTGCATACCCACTTCCTCCCCCTCCTTTGGTTCTCTCATCCTCCCAGCTTGGTACGCCAGCCACTACCCAGTGCCTCTTGAGCACAAGTGCTCCCACAATGCATAGACAGAGTAACGGCATGAACCAAGTGTAGAAATGAATAGAAGGTGAAAGCAGACTGTCTCATCTTAGAGTTACTGAAGCGCAGACAGCGGGTAATTAACTGAAACAAGAGTTACCGAAGCTAGCTTACCAGGCTCTACAAAAGAATGGCTGTGGAGAACACACAAGCAAGTCGAGCGAGCCTGCAATCAATCAGGCAACACATCAATTCTGTGAGTGAGAGAAAACCAAACAGTCGAGTAGTTGACTGAAGCTGACAAACAATCGAATAATGGATGGACTTACACTGTGAGCAGAGCACACATTAGCATCATCATCAATCACGAAGGACAAGGAAAGCCTTCGACTACCTGAAGAGCATCTTCAGGTTTTTAGGAGGATGGCGCGGAAAAGGAAAGCAGGGGGAGGATGGCGCGGAAAAGGAAAGTAGGGGGCTCACTGAGATGATGAGGATGGCACGGAGGCCGCTGCCCTGCTTGGTCCAGGAGAGCAGGTCACGGGCCGAGTTCCTGGAGGCGTCCCGCAGCCACGGCGCGGCCTCGCAGGTCCCCGCATGGAGGCGCTGCAACAGCGGATCCCCGCCGTCGCCGGGTGGCCAGACGCCGTGACGGGACTCACCATGGCTTCGTCGGGGCCGGATCTAGAGCGCAGGGAGGGCGGGGAGGAGGGGAGCAGTTGCGCGAGGGGAACGAGCCGCCGGAGACCCGATGATCCCATTGACGTCGTCGCCGTCCTGATTGCCGGAGGCCCATGGCCGACGTGAAGCACGCACGCGCGCGCCGGCAAGAAAGCCGACTGCGACGCCATGGCCGTGCCTGGACTGGTGGATCTGGGGTGAAGGCTAGGGGAGAGGGTCCGTGGCGGAGATAAGGTCGGCGATGGTGGGTGGGGGTGGCCGGGGACGGGGAGGAAAGGAGGCCGGGGACAGGGAGGAGGTGGCGGCGGCGGCGACGAGACGAGGACAAGGGAGGAGACAGGCGGCGGGGGGGAAGGGAGCGGGAGCGGCAGCGGCGATGGGGATAAGTGAGCTAGGGTTTTCGTGGGTGGATGAGGATGAGAGGGAGGGGGAGAGCGACGAGGGGGGGTGTGTGGGCTGCCGTTGGATCCAGGCGCATCCGACGGTGCTAATCCATGATCCGCGTGAGATGGTTTTGGACCAATCAAAACACAGTACCCCTTTGATGATTTTAAGACCATTTAAATTGGTCATAATCGATTGAAAATAAGATGTTAAAACATGTCTGCTATTTGACGGCCTAGAAAATTTATAAAAACAAATAGAAATCAAAAACTTTGCATTGTGTCACCAAGTGTAACCTACTTTTCAGTAAGAACAAACTTTGAATAATGCAAATATCATAAAAAAAGTGTTCTCAAAAATAAGTTTTCTGTAAGAGAATTATTTTTCGAGTGCCCAAAATGATTTTTTATGAGGAACCTAGCAAATATTTGTTGCAAATTTGGGCCACATCAATTTTATAAAATCTTAGGTCGTTTAATGTTCAGTTGACCAAATGTTGCCTAAGGAAGTTTTCATTTTCTTTGGACGAAAAATTCATTTTCCGTTTTTTCGAGTGCCCAAAATGAGTTTTTTTGTGAAGGTCCTAGCATATATTTGTTGCAAAATTGTACCTAATCAATTTTCTAAAATACTAGGACATATTTAATGCACAATTGACCAAATGGTTGAGTGTAAAAAGTTTTGATCCACCTCTCGTGAAAAAGACAAATGTCCACCGATTTAGGTGGAAGCGGGTCAAATTTGAACTGTAGCTACCACATAGTTTGCTCTTTATTTTTTCCAAAAATAATTTCTAGGTACATAAGTATCTATTTAATCATAGAAACACCAAAAAAATTCCAAGATTCAACCACTAGCTAGGAACGGTCAAGCCGGCCGTTTTGACCGCATTTTGAAACGGGCATAAAAAATTCAAAAAAAATCAAAAAATTGGAAAACCTTCGCATTGCGTCATCATATGTGACCAAGTTACAAGGAAAAATAATAAACTTGCAATACGGCAATTATTTTAAAAAAGTGTCCTCGGAAACGAGCTATCAAGTGTGAAGATTCATGGCTTTCAAGCCAAATGATCAATCTTATGACCACATTCATGACATAGTTTGTTCAAATGATCTCATATTGTGCACAAGGGTGCATATTGGAATGGAAAACAATGTTGCCTAAGGAAGTTTTCATTTTCTTTGGACGAAAAAACAATTTTCCATTTTTTGAGTGCCCAAAAGGAGGGTTTTTTGTGAAGGACCTCCCAAATAATTGTTGCAAAATTGGACCAAATCAATTTTCTAAAATACTAGGACATATTTAATGCACAATTTACAAAATGGTTGGGGTGTAAAAAGTTTTGATCCACCTCTCGTTAAAAAGACAAATTTTCGCCGATTCAGCTGGAAGCGGGTCAAATTTGAACTGCAGCTGCCTCATAGTTTGCTATTTATTTTTTCCAAAAATCATTTCTAGGTACATAAGTGTCTATTTAATCAGAGAAACACCAAAAAAATTCCAAGATTCAACCACTAGCTAGGAACGGTCAAGCCCGCCGTTTTGACCGCATTTTGAAACGGGCATAAAAAATTCAAAAAAAAATCAAAAAATTGGAAAACCTTCGCATTGCATCATCATATGTGACCAAATTACCAGGAAAAATAATTAAGTTGTAATATGGCAATTATTTTTAAAAAGTGTTCTCAGAAACGAGCTATCACGTGTGGAGATCAATGGCTTTCAAGCCAAATGATCAATCTTATGGCCACATTCATGACATAGTTTGTTCAAATGATCTAATATTGTGCACAAGGGTGCATATTGGAATGGCAAACAATGTTTCCTAAGGAAGTTTTCATTTTCTTTGGACGAAAAAACAATTTTCCATTTTTTGAGTGCCTAAAGGAGGTTTTTTTGTGAAGGACCTCCCAAATAATTGTTGCAAAATTGGACCAAATAATTTTTCTAAAATACTAGGACATATTTAATGCACAATTTACAAAATGGTTGGGGTGTAAAGAGTTTTGATCCACCTCTCGTGAAAAAGACAAATTTCCGCCGATTCAGCTGGAAGCGGGTCAAATTATAACTGCAGCTGCCTCATAGTTTGCTATTTATTTTTTCCAAAAATCATTTCTAGGTACATAAGTGTCTATTTAATCATAGAAACACCAAAAGAATTCCAAGATTCAACCACTAGCTAGGAACGGTCATTCCCGCCGTTTTGACCGCATTTTGAAACGGGCATAAAAAATTCAAAAAAAATCAAAAAATTGGAAAACCTTCGCATTGCGTCATCATATGTGACCAAGTTACCAGGAAAAATAACAAACTTGTAATACGACAATTATTTTAAAAAAGTGTTCTCAGAAACGAGCTATCACGTGTGGAGATCAAGGGCTTTCAAGCCAAATGATCAATCTTATGGCCATATTCATGGCATAGTTTGTTCAAATGATCTCATATTGTGCACAAGGGTGCATATTGGAATGGCAAATAATGTTGCCTAAGGAAGTTTTCATTTTCTTTGGACGAAAAAACCATTTTCCATTTTTCGAGTGCCCAAAAGGAGGTTTTTTTGTGAAGGACCTCCCAAATAATCGTTGCAAAATTGGACCAAATCATTTTTTTAAATACTAGGACATATTTAATGCATAATTGACAAAATGGTTGGGGTGTAAAAAGTTTTGATCCACCTCTCGTGAAAAAGACAAATTTTCGCCGATTCAGTTGGAAGCGGGTCAAATTTGAACTACAGCTGCCTCATAGTTTGCTATTTATTTTTTCCAAAAATCATTTCTAGATACATAAGTGTCTATTTAATCAGAGAAACACCAAAAAAAATTCCAAGATTCAACCACTAGCTAGGAACGGTCATTCCCGCCGTTTTGACCGCATTTTGAAACGGGCATAAAAAATTAAAAAAAAATTGGGAAACCTTCGCATTGCGTCATCATATGTGGCCAAGTTCCCAGGAAAAATAACAAACTTGTAATACAACAATTATTTTAAAAAAGTGTTCTCAGAAACGAGCTATCACGTGTGGAGATCAATGGCTTTCAAGCCAAATGATCAATCTTATGGCCACATTCATGGCATAGTTTGTTCAAATGATCTCATATTGTGCACAAGGATGCATATTGGAATGGAAAATAATTTTGCCTAAGGAAGTTTTCATTTTCTTTGGACGAAAAAACCATTCCCTTTTTCGAGTGCCCAAAAGGAGGTTTTTTTGTGAAGGACCTCCAAAATAATTGTTGCAAAATTGGACCAAATCATTTTTATAAAATACTAGGACATATTTAATGCACAATTTACAAAATGGTTGGGTGTAAAAAGTTTTGATCCACCTCTCGTCAAAAAGACAAATTTCCGCCGATTCAGCTGGAAGCGGGTCAAATTTGAACTGCAGCTGCCTCATAGTTTGCTATTTATTTTTTCCAAAAATCATTTCTAGTTACATAAGTACCTATTTAATCATAAATACATGGTTTGGTGGCGATACGTCGAGGTTTGGACGGTGGCCGAGGGCTCCAACTCTAGAGCGCGTAAACTCGCATGCCCGTCGCGTGGTCACCGCGTGACCGTGGCGTTGCCATGTGTTCTGGGCAGCCTAGGCATGTCTAGTGGGTTGGGAACTCCCCAGGTAGGTGCTAGGAAGAAAATTTCAACATAATATTCTCACGAGGAGACCGATCGATGCTCAAACATGAATTAGCAGCCAAGTGTTTGATTAGCGGTACAGGAAATGTACATGGCTAATGGGCGTGTGTTTTGGCTGAGGATGATCAGTTACTAAGAAGACCGTCTTCACAAATTTTCAGCTCAAAAGGAGGAGCCTAGGTGGTACTTGCTTCGCAAAGTACCACACTAGACATAAATACGAATGTTGAAGCTGGGCTCAAAATAATGAATGGATTGAGATGGCATTTGGTGGAGGATGGTTATTTGGGCATAGGAAAGCACTGTAGAAAATGGATACTATTTGGACATGCTAAAGTGGTACTTCCTTCACAAACTGTTGTTTTGAACAGAATAGGAAAATGAATATTTTTGAATTATTTTTGAACTAGGCAAGGAAGATTTTTACATATTTGACTAAGATATGACCCAAAGAATTTATAAGATTTTTTTGGGAATTTTGGGAATGACAAAAATATAGGTTGCTTCACAACCTAGGGCAAAAACTGCCACATGGACATGACACATAGGCAAAACTGATGAGGTGGCGCCTAGTCATAGCAACCCACCACAATTTACAAGGCTATGACCATCTATATTGGTCGTTAACAACTAGAAATAAGGCAGCGGACTAGCGCTGTTTTCTTTATGACCATTTCCTCTAATGAAATTATGACCTTTCTGACCAAAATGGTCATTATGGTTTAGGGTTTAGAGCCCCCCAGATAGCTTTTGACCAATTGGTCTAAAATGGTCATAAATTTATGACCAATTCTTCGAGGGTCACTGACAGAAGGTCATAAGTTGACGTATTCCTTGTAGTGGTTCCTGTCTCCAGTATACCATCAAAGGAACTCGTTCCTTTTGGAGAAGAATATGCGATCCCAAGCGGATCTGATGAAGACGTTCCTTCTGCTGCTTCTTTAGAGAAGTTGGACGAAGAAATTGAAGTGGATGATATCCCTTCAACTCCAGTTGTTTCATCGCCAGTGCCTCAGTTCACAGCTAAAGAGGCAGGCGTTGAAGAATTAAGTGAAGAAGATGAACACGTGGACATTGGGAGAACCACGTCTGTGATGAATGATGACTCTTGGGAAAGTCAGCACCCCAACTCTTCTTTGTTCATGCCACTACAACAAATTCCTTAGTCCCCAACGCACACTGAAGTTCAAATGGGCTCTGACGAACCTCACACCACTACTTCCATTCCTGAAGAAATTCCAGCCACTGGTGCTGATGAAAATGCTGATGAAAAAAAAAGACCCAGGCTGAAACTGAAGCATAAACTAAAATTCCCCAGCCTGTGGTGCCTGAGAATGTGATTCCTGAGCCTCTGATGACTTTGACTAATACTCCTCAGCCCAAGCCGAAGAATCCCTTCTCTAAGAAGCAAAACTTCAAGGCTGATGACTTCTTCCACGAGCATGTATTCTTCATAGACTACAATCCCTATGAATCTACTCGCCTACGAAGGAAGCGTTTCTGGACCGCAAGCCAAGCCAGCTTCTATTCTTCACTGCTTTTTGATAAGGACAAAGTCTTCGACCATGAGCATATTCCTCATGTGGACATGGAATCGCTGCCTTGCTTCACACCAGTTCTCAGCGTTCTTCACGACGCTGGATTGCTCAACTTCTGCACCGATATCTGTGATTGGAACGAAGAGCTAATTCTTCAGTTCTATGCAACGCTGCACATCACATGAAGTGCTGAAGATGTGAACTCTTGGGTGTTGGACTGGATGACAGAAAACACTCACTTCAAAGCACTGGCCTCTAAATTGCTTCATGCCCTGCCTGTCAGTCCTCCCCTTGAAGGTGCTCATTGTATATATCATGAACCTGAACTCACTGATCACTATATGCAAGTGTTGATGAAGCCCAGTCAAGCCCCAAGGACCAAATTCCTCGTGAAGGAATTGCTATATGTGCCACGGACTGTCTATCGCATTCTGACCAAGACATTGAGTCCAATCAAGGGCCACGACTCAAATGAAGAGGAGGTCGTTGGCATCATGAAGAATTTGTTGTTCAACATCATTCATGGCGTTCCTGTCAACTACCATGATTTCTTCCTGAGGACTCTGGCCAATGTTGCATTGTCCCCTTCTGAATTGAAGCCTTACGCTCCCTGGATTATGAGATTCCTCAGATCAAGGTCTTCAATCAATTACAAGGTTGAAACACTCAACCATGGCAGCTACTTGTCCCCCATTGAAGTCCTCAAGCGGACATTTTCCTCAGCTGATGAAAAGGGAAGGCTACTGCTGTTATTGATGAAGGCATTCGTCCATTGGTTGGTCAGTTCCGCAAAGCTGCATCTTACTCCACCAATGATGACTCTGCCACTCATGACTCTGCCGCCAATGCCACCAAGAAAAATCCTCAAGGCACAACTCCAAGGGTGATGACTGATCGTGAGCTTCTCCTCAGTCTTCACCAGAAGGCCGATCACAACCACAAATGGGTTAAGTGTCAGTTTGATTCAATTCTTCAGAACATGACTGCTACGCACAATTCAGTGAAGAAGAACCACTACTACATCCATGAAGTATTCAATCGCACTTGGGTTGTTCTGTCTCATCTTTATGGTGAAGAAGATCTCAAGCAGATGGGCTTCAAGCAGGACTTTGACTGGTCTCAGCCACCGTCGAAGAAATTCAAAGTTCCTTCTTTGGTAGCCAGCTCATATTCTTCATCACGCGAGACTGATGAGCATGAAGATTTGGACGACACTACGGCATGCCCTACTTCAACAACAGACCCCTACAACGCTAGCGTTCCTCCATCGTCTTCGTGATATTCTTCAGGGGCGTTAATCCTCATTTTTCGTCTCTTTTGGTCATTCGATGACATAGGGGAAGAAACTTGAGTTAGTCTTCAAGCGGGTCTCTATATATGGGCATTTTTTTCTAAGTTACAACTCTCGTTCTTCTGAAGACTTTATTGGATCGAGCTGTAAACTTAAACCCGATGGTGGTCTGATACTTTTGCTATGTTCTTCTGCATGCTATTTCATCATATATGTTAATTCACGCATGTTGAATTACATCAGTCATCATATTTCATCATGCATTTCAAATTCTTCATATCATATGTTAAATGCGTGTATGAACTACAAGATATAGGGGGAGATCTCCATGATTCTACTCTTCAAATGTGCATTACTTCAAAAGCAAATTCCTCACTATGCACATCTTCAGGGGGAGTTCTTCTATATCTTGCAATAAAATTTCTCAATATGAGTATTTACACTTCATATGTTTATCCCCGTTGAAAACTTAACCGATATTGTCATCAATCACCAAAAAGGTGGAGATTATAAGTGCATCTAGTGCCCCTTACTGATTTTGGTGTATTGAAGACTTATAGGTTAATGGACTAATGCGTTTGTGAGTGTACACAGGTCTATAAGTCTTTGAGGAGTTTGATATTTACAGAGAAAGTCTACCCCTAAAAATGAATGTCTTCAACTGAAGACTTTGGATTTCTGAAGACTTTGAAAGTGAAGAAATTGGTGTGATCATGCAGACCTGGATTTCATGCGAGGAACATGAAGCGTGAAGACTTTTGTTTTCATAGTTTCTTTTTCTCTTTCTTGAGTCATAGGAAACACCGTACTGTTAAAAGGGGTCGAGGAAAAACTAAGGAAAAGTTTCCAAGTGATGCTCATCTCAAAATCCTACACCTACCAATCCTTTCGAGTGAAGCCATTGGAAATCTCATGCAGTTCAGTCAATTTCTTCAGTGACAGAGACGAAGTTCTTCTGGTATCTGAGGAATTTGTTCTGACTGAGGAGTTAGGAATTCGCCAGTGCGGATTGCCTACAAGTGAGGATCATGATAGCCCTGAGGAATTTGATAGTCAAATTTCCGCCTGTTGATGTGCTATGCGCCAGCTGTCCCAAAATATCTACCCACCTAACGGTCATATCATTGAAGGGCATTTATGTCTTATCATGTCGGGCTGCTCTCTAGGCTATAAATAGCCGCCCCCTACAACCACTAGCTGGTTGGCTGCTCCGAGAGAAACTGACACTTGTCATTGAGAGCATCCCATCCTCCGAGGACTTTGAGCGAAAATCATCAAGTGAGGAAAATCCAAACCCAAACACCTACAAACCCAAAGTAACTGAGCATCACTGAAGAAATTGTTCCTGTGTGGATCTGACGCTTGTTACCTTTGAAGACTGTGCATCTTCCAGACGGTTAGACGTCATGGTCTAGAGCATCCAAGAGGAAATTTTGGATCACCGTGTGACCAAGTTTGTGAAGGTTTGGAAGTCACCTGGAGACTTACCACGAGTGATTGGACGAGGTCTGTGTGACCTTAGCTCAAGGATAATACGATGAGGACTGTGTGTCCGGGACTGTGTGCCCTCAGGTTTAAATGCCTAGCCGCTCCAACCAGATGTATAACTGTCACTGCAGATGGAACTGGTCTACCAAATCACTGTCTTCACCAAGCCTACTGGTTCTATTTTCTCAACCCTTCCATTTCCTCTTTACTATGTTGTGTGCTTGTTCATATCTGTTTGAGAACTTTGACTGAAGACTTTCTCAATTTCCTCAGTCCAATTTCTTCAGTCTGTTTGTCTTCATCATGTTTATCATGTGCTTACGTTTTCTGTACTCTGTGTTTGTTTTCATTTCATCATGATGTCTATGCTTATGTTATGTTATGACTGCATCTGAGTACTTATTCCGCTGCAAGTAGTTCTCACTAAGGAATTTCCTCACCCTGAAATTCCTCAGTGAAGAATTCATAAAAATCGCCTATTCACCCTCCCCCCTCTAGTCGACTTAAAGCACTTTCATACGCGCGCTTTGCTGCGCCGTCTACTTTCATGCCTTTTATTTGTTTGCTTGTTAATTCACGTATAGATTCTTTGTTGCTCTATTTGTGGGCCGAGCGTTGTTATTCATTCTATGGGCATGTTGTATTCTTTTCAAACCTTGCACAACAAAATAAAATCCTGAAAGAATCCGCTACTTTTTCGGCCTCAAGCAAGCGAGAGATTGAATTTGAATCAGGTTGACAAAGAAAGGATGAAAGATGGAGAGGAAGGAGGAGCCGGGGGTTGTGATACATATCTTGTGGACCATGGTGTGTTGAAGAAGGCGACCAGGTCCTGAAGACGGGGTCGTCCCTGTCGAGCGCCGTCGCTAGCCATGTCAGCCTACCTCACTGCTTGCCCTTTCAGGCCCCACGCGTTGCCGTCACTAGATGGTAATTGCCGCAACAAGAGAAGGGGAGAAAGATGAGAGATGGGCGGGGCATTTGGCACAGTGCTGGACTGGCAGCGCCGATGCAATCGTGTGGTGCTGAGGAGGCGGTGATGGGTTGAGCTGGCGGCGCCTCTGCGGTGGTCTATCACTTTGACAGGCGTGGATAGTCCGCCGGACCACTAATTTCCCATATACAAAATGTACATAAGCGACAGATAGGAGTGAGCACGTCCCGAACCCATGGGTATATGAACTCGCTTTTAAAAAAAAAGCTTTTTAAACGTGTTTTACAATGTTAAAAGTTTCAAAACAAAATTTCACGCATAGATCTTCACAACATGTGTGCGCGACACAAAGTTTTGTGAATTTTTTTATTTTTCCTCCACGAAAATGACAAATTTCAGTGCTCCTAAATATCGTTCCATGATACATTTTTTGTCTTTTGCACCGGCTAAAGAAAAAGTTGCTTATCTACGAAACTTTTTGCGCGCCCATAGAATGTGAACATGTATGCGTGAATTTATTTTTTTCCGGATTTTTTTGGCATTTAGGAATGAGTTTTTCTTAAGTGGGTTCATATGCCCATGAGTTCATCCATATACTTTCCCGACAGGTAGCCCATTCTTTCCCTATACCCGATGTACATTAGCTGCGAACCAACATGTGGTTTGATGGTTAGGAGGACAGCGGTATCCTCATCCCACCAAGGTTCAAGTTCTGGTATTTGCATTTTTCTGGATTTATTTCACGATTTCCGGCGATGCACGTTTAGTGGGAGATGTTCCCGTCGATTACAAGGTGCCTATAGTGACTTCGTCAATCTCACAATGATATGCCGGCTCAGTCTCTCGGAGGTGCTCACAGAGGTAGGGTGTGTGTTCATAGAGATGAGTGTATGCACGTATATATGAGCGCTTGTGTCTGTACTGTGTTAAAAAATGTACATTAGTTACACCTAACTTTTTTTACCTCAAAAAAATAAGTGACACATAACCCATGAAGTGTTGGACACATGTTATTGGATGGTTGACCCCAAGCGGTAAACAGTATCACAACTCATACACTAAGAGACGTGGTCCATTTGACCCTCCTGGCCGGAGAGCTCACAGCTCTCAAATTCGAGGGAGCTTAGATACTCTAGTGATGTGTTATATGTTTTGGTGACCGAATGTTGTTCAGAGTCCTGGATGAGACCACGGACATGACGAGGAGTCTCGAAATGGTCGAGAGGTAAATATTAACATATAATACAATGGTATTTGGACACAAAAGTGTTTTGAGACGTACCGGGAAGGAATCGGGTCACTGGAAGGGGTTCCTGGCACCCCCTCGGGCAAGTTATGGGTCTTACGGGCCAAAGGAGGGGACAGACCAGCTCACAAGGGGGCTGGTGCGCCTCCTCCCTTGTTTGGCCAGTCATAGGGACGGAAAAGGGGGAGGGCTAGCCCCTCCCGCCTTTCCCTCTCATGGGAGAAAGGAAGGGGAGGCGCCACCCACCCCTGCCTTTCCCCGCACTCCAAATAAGGAAAGGGGGCGCGGCTTGGGAGGGAACCCAAGTATGATTCCTCCCACTTGGGCGCCTCCTTTGGCTGCTCCTTCCTCCCTCCCACCTATATATATGTGGGAGGGGGGCGCCTAGCACACCCCAGACAATTACCTAGCTGTGTGCGGCGCCCCCCTCCATCGTTTACACCCCCAGTCATATTTTCGTAGTGCTTAGGCGAAGCCCTGCAGAGATCACTTCACCATCATCGTCATCATGCCGTCGTGCTACCGGAACTCATCTACTACCTTGCTGTCTTGCTGGATCAAGAAGGCGGAGGGCGTCACCGAGCTGAACGTGTGCAGAACGCGGAGGTATCGTACGTTCGGTACTTGATTGGTTGGAGCGCGAAGAAGTTCGACTACACCAACCGCGTTGTTAAACATTTCTGCTTAGAGTCTATGAGGATACATACTCACACTCTTCCCTCTCGTTGCTATGCATCTTCTTGATAGATCTTTCGTGTGCGTAGATTTTGTTTTTGTTTTTCCATGCAACGTTCCTCATCAAATAGATGGCCAAGCTGAGATTCAGGTTTGAGAACATCAAAAAACGAAGTTAGATGAGCGATGGGTGCAGGCGCAAAACGATTGACGACACGCTGCATGGTTATGAAAACATGGTTGGAAGTTGAGCGTGCAATGGTAGATTGGCCTCTGAGGCTTCGTTTTTCTTTCTTGGATTTTCTAATATATGCACATATGGACTAAGCCAGGGCCTCCAGTTTTGTCGGGCCCCTATAGCCGTCTCCCCTCCTGCCAATGTCTAGGGGTCATCCCTACTTTACATTATTTAACACTAATTAATTCTAGCAGCCAAACATTAGAAGAAAATAACAATCCACCTTTTTGAGCAAATAGCAGCCTATTTGAAGATACATTTTAATGTGATATTTATACCATATTTTAGAATGATATTTTTTTTCAAAAATTAGAACCAATCAATAACAAGTTGTCCACAAGATATGCTTTGGTTTATTTAAATACTAATAAATTCAATCCAAAAATAGAAATGTGAGGACTGACCCTCCATTGTCTGGTCGTGCTTATATAAGCACCAACACATAAGACGTAGGTTGAAAACATAAACTACAAGGACAATCAAACGTAGAAGGAAGGAATTAGCAAGCCACTCCTCATGGGATTTACCAAGAGGAACACACAATCTCTATGCTTGGTGGCCCTTATAATGATGTCTAGCACTCTACTATCATGACATGCAGGTGCAACCATTCTCTATGTATTTTCCTGATCATTTGTGGATTAACATATGTGCACACCTTTGCGTGTGTAATTCAAACTAACTCATGAACTTATGTAATGTGTATATTCTAATGTTGATATATTTGTTGTGCGTAGGTCCAAAACCAACCCCAATACCCAATTTATGTATGAAGTTCAAAGCCTGCGAAGGAGACTATGTATCTGACAAACCATGCATGCGTCACTGTGCATTTTTTGAATTCAAGCATGGCCACTGCCATTCAGACGATGGTGGTATTTGTTGATGCTCTAACGTCTAAGAAATGATGGATACATGTTACTATGTTATGCTACAAAAGTGTTGCGTGTAAGATAGCGTCAACATACATGTGCACCAAAACTTCCAATAAAGTATCATCTAACCTGACTGTGAACAGTTCTTCTTAATAGTGGAATCAACTGTGGCTAATTTCTCTAACAATACGTGCAACCAATTATGATCTACAATCCATTCATCGCCCTTATTTGCATAAAATGACACTATTTTTGTAGGATTCGACTATGATCCAACAAATCGAACACTTATTAAGCTCAAGTTAGTTGTGGGGTATGAGTTAAAGAGCTCAGCACACGGTTTAACTCATCGCAATTTCATTAAAACATCTTTTTTGCCGGGTTGTGCTTGTTTCTTGAGACATAGCAAATCCCATGTTGCAGATCTCATGATCACACAAGGTTCTGGTGACCGTAACCTTCCAAAATAATTGGTAGGCACCCTTGATGGTAGATGGAACATTTATTTTCATCCATCAAAAGGTCCAAGTCAGCCTATACTGCTCTCCAAAGCTAGGCGGTATATGGCTCCCGGGGTACCTATCACTTTTTTAGAACCGTGTAATTACATGTTTCCTTTTTTAGAACTGTATGAGTACCGACTACCTTTTCGTTCTATCACCTAAAAAGGTGTAAAATTGGTAACATGTAAAGGTAATTATTATATGAATGTGTAGAAATGTAGTAGGTATGGTAGTATGAGTACCTACTACCTTGGCATGTGAAATTGGAAGATGTGGCTGCAAATCCTCTTGTTAAAATACGGAATCTCAGCCCATCAGGCCCAAAAGATACTAGGATGGATCTTCACTAGTCAGCTAAGATATGAAGATGTTCTATAAAAACTAGCGGACGAAGAAAACAAATCGTGTGACATACAACTCGATTTCCAAAGAGAGAAATTGAATACAAAATTTCTTCTGGTCCTTTGCAAGCAGCTTCTATCTTCTCTGCCATGGTATCTTTAGGCTTGGACCAAAATCATCACGCAACAATGTTTCGGGATTCGGTACAGTAATCTTATTCCTTCATTAATGTTGTAAGGAGAAACTAGCACTGACAACTGTTGCGAGTCATGCAATTTCTCCAAAATATTTATTATAGAATTTTAACACATGCATAGATAAATTTAACAATACCACATCGTAGTGATCAATCTGCTAGTGACCTCGCCGGGAGGCCCCGGGAATCCTCGTCCGGCACGTCCGAGCAGATCTCCTTGACAGCCCCCGAAGGTTGGCCAGATATCCTCGACCTGGTCCTCCTTGGACACTTGGGAACTTGGGGGAGTCCAAAGCCTCATCATCTCGCGACACCAGCCGTTCCCTCTTCCCACCTCGGGAAGATGGGGCCTCGCTGGACTCCTCCTGCTGTTCGGAGTTGGAGTCTGAGTCTGAGTCCGAGGCCTGCTACTCAGGAGCAGTCTCCCAAATAACTAGGCCCTTTTCCCTGGTCTTGTGGGGCCCCTTGGCTTTCTTTGGCTTGACTATGACCACATATTTGTCCTCCTTCAGCACCTTAGCTAGGTCTGCGCCCACGGGATTCCCCCGTCGAGGCGCCAATGATTTGTCCGACCTGGCGAATGCACGCTAGTCTTGTGAATTAAAACATAGAAAATCGGTCATTCAGCCAAAGAATAAGAAAGGAAATTGAAACTACAAATTGAAAGTCGATACTTCCTCATGACACCTCTCAGGCCATCGAAGAGTGGTGGGTGGGCCTCTCCGACACATCTATCCCCAACAAGAAGGCGATGGCCTCGCTCACCATGCTAGTCGCCTGGACCATTTGGAACGAGAGGAATGCACGAATGTTCCGTCAGAAGAGTGCTCCGTTGACGGTTCTACTCGCCAACATTAAGAAGGAGGCCACGCTTTGGGTATCAGCGGGTGCAAGAAAGTTGGGATACTTGATGACGTGAGAGTAGTTGGTCACCTTTATTTCGGGTGTTGCGGCGCTGTCTGTGTTGTAACACGAACATAAACTCTATTCCTCTTATTTAATGAATGAGGCAAATCTTTTGCCTCTCTTCAAAAAAAAAAGTCGATACTTAACATACCTCGGTCGCTGGACGTGCTCGGCAGTAGCTGATGTCTTCCCGCTCGGTCCGAAAGGAGTTTTCCTTTGCCGAGGGCTTGAAGTGGATGGTTAACATCCCACTGAGGTCCTTCCCCGTGAAGACGCTTCAGATCACTGAATCCTCACTATTTGGCACAAACCTCCATAGAGGGGATGCTTGGGCCTGGAGGGTCTGAACCCGGCGGTGGAGCATGACATGGATCACATCCACCAAGGTGACACCATTGCTGATAAGGACCTTCACTTGGTCTTGGAGTGCCCTTACTTCCTCCTAGTTCCTTCCCCTAGTTGAGGTTCTTGGTGGTCCAGGAATGCAGCCTCTTCAAGGGCACTATGAAAAGACGGGGATCCCTTACTGTTCCTCTGATGATGTGTCGGCCATGTGGAACCACTTATCTTGCCATTGTTTCACTGTTTCCATGAATTTGCCTTTCAGCCACTTAATATTGTGGGGCTTGCTTATCATGGCTCCCCCACACTCCGTGATATGACGACCAATTTGAGCCAGAGCCCGAAGTGTAGCTCTATGTGGAGGAAGGCCTCACAAAAAATGATGTATAAGGAATTGTGAAGGATGGAGTTGGGGGGCAAGTGGTGGAACTGGATCCCGTAAAATTTAGAAGACTCTAGAGAAAGGGGTGGACAGGAAATCATAGACCTCGGATGAGGTGTGATATGAACACTATGCGCTCGCCTTCCCGAAGTTCTGGGACTCGGGAGGCATTGCGGATCTCGTCTCAGACGAGAGGCAAGCGACACTTGACCTCCTCCGGCAACGGGAGGTAGCCACCTGCCTGGAATTTGGCGATGTTGCCAGCGGTCACGGTGGAGCTCAGCCAAAGGCCCCTCTTGCTGGCTGCTTTCTCCTCGACTGCCTACATGGCAGTCCTCTTTCCTTTGATGGCCATTTCCTAGGAAGGAGAGGAGGTGGGAAAAGGATGGAAGGTGAGGTCCGCCTCTGTCCTCTGGGCGCTTGAGCTTGAGGGATTTCTAGTACTAGAAGCAATGGGGGAAGCGTTGGGAGAATTAGATTCATCCATCTCGTTTTATAGATGGGTAAAAATACCAAGGGGCGCTGCGCGGCATGATACTTTCGGGAAAACGATTGCTTTCATCCGGATGATAACTCGCGCGCGTCCGCCGCCTCCCCTGCCAACCACGTGTCCAGGTCGAGGCCCACGGTTGTTTCCTTTCCACTTTCCTGAGCGCGTGTTGGCCTTTGAGACGGGCTCGCGTGTTTCTCCCTCTATGCCCACTCACTGCATGGCTGCATGCCCCCTGACGAGTAGCACCACTAGTACGAGTATATGGTTAAATTGCTGCTATGCACCATTTGTAGTACTCCCTCCGTTATTATTTAGTTCACGTACTAGTGTTGGTCAAAGTCAAACTTTGTAAACTTTGACACTACGGCTCTCGCGTTCACAACCTTGGTCAGTTGGTCAAAGTTAAAGCATGCCATCGCAGCATCACTGGAGCAACCAGGCCCCGTCGCTGCATTGTTGCTGCCGTCGAAACATGCCGTCACACCATCATCGAAGCTGACATGTCCGTTGTCAACAGTGTCTCATCCATGAAACACGTCATTGCAATCATCGAAGTAACAGGGCATCCGTCATAGCATCGCCGCTGTTGTCGAAGCACGACGTCGCAACATCGCTATGACTATATGAAGCACATCGTCGCGGCATCGTCATAGCATCGCCGATGTTGTCGAAGCACACCACGGGCACTTGAAGCATGTCGTCGCCGTATCACTGGAGCAGCCGGGCCCCATTTGCTGCATCGTTGATGTCGTCAAAGCACGAGGCGGCACCATCATCAAAGCTGACATGTTCATGAAACACGTCGTTGCTGCATCATCAAACTAGTCGAGCATTGGTCGTAGCATCGCCACGGTTGTTGAAGCACAACGTCGCAACATCGCCATGACTATACGAAGCATGTCGTCGAAGCACACCACGGAAACTCGAAGCATGTCGTCGCAGCATCATCGCGACCGTTAAAGCACATATGGGCACTCGAAGCATGTCGTCGCAGCACGCCTCGTAGCATCATCACGACCATCGAAGCATGCCGTCCGACATCGTCGCAGCCGTCGAAGCCCGCCACGAGTGTTCGAAGCATGTCATTTGTGCTAACGCCGTGGCCGTCACTACACACCTCGTAGCATCGCCACGACGGTCGAAGCAAGCCATCGCAACATCTTTGAAGAAGTCGGGATGTCGTCGCAGCACACCACGACCGTTTGAAGCATGTCGCCGCGCCATCGCCGGGGCCGTCACAGCAATGTCATAGTATCGTGTAACCGTTTGAAGCAGTCGGGTGTCGCAAAGACCGCAGTGACGCCTGTAGCAGCCGGCCGACCCTCACAACATCATTGTCTCGGCTACAGTGCATCAGCCCCCTTGTACACAGCAGCTACTCCGTCTTAAGTGCATCGCCCCCCTTGTACACAGCAGCCACTCCGCCGTTGGTCTTTGAAGCAGCTAATGTCGCTACAATGGCGGTTGTCGTTTCACTTTCCAAGCTGCATGCTGCTACATGTCTTTTGCAGGTCAGACATCCATGGTTCAAGGGCCTCCTCCATTGCTAATGCAAGGATGGTTCTGCCAACAACGGGCGATGCGGAGGGTGTTAAGTTGCAGCATGCAACGCCAAGGGGCTTCTGCGTTGGTGGCATGGGATGCATCATGCATGGTGTGCGAGCAGGGTCGGCTTCTTTGGCGAGCTGAGTTACATATAGGCTAGCTACTACCAGCGGCGCATGAGGTGTGTGAGTGTATTTTTCTAGCTACTACCAGAACGGATGCCCACGTGAGGTGTGAACGCATTTTCTAGCTACTGCAAACACGCGTCTGTGTGGGGAAACGATTCAAGGTCTTAATCCAACGATCAAAAACAGCCTAATCAAGGGAGAGCCTGCTAAGAGCAGCCTCCGCCCGCTCAAGAAAGCTCTGAACCCGTGCCAGACAACTCTGCAACAATGTTGTCTGATCGGCCAGAGAGGACCGCAACATCATATCGGGTGGGGTTGTTGAGCCAACGGTAGCAGAGACGACAGACGCCCAAGACCCATGGTGAATCGCCTTGGAAGGGAGCACGGATTTCATTGCATCCTTACATGAAGCTAGAGCAGGATGGCGCATGGAACCGAGGACTGGCGGCATGGCAAGACATGCCAAAGAACTTAGAGGACGCCAAGGATTGCGGCATCCGCGAGCACGGTGACCATTCTCCAAGCAACGGGAGCACCGAAGCGGATCTCTGCAATCGGCCGCACGATGCCCAGGAGCGAAGCATCTACAACATCTACCGTGCAGCCAAGCAGGGATTGGACGGGGAGCCATTGCAGGGGCTAGCGACGTCGGGCGACGCGGACCACGCCGGGGCAACACCTCCTGCCATCCCTCGCTCGCCTTCACCACCACGTCCAGCAGAGCAGCGACTGGGGCCGAGGCCTTGGCAGCAGGCGGTGTCATAGGGCCGGGCCGGCTCCTCTTCATCGTCGTCGTCGCCGTCAGCGGCGAGAGAGGTCCATTACTCGGGATCTGGCCGACCCGAGCCGAGATGCGGTGGCGCGGCGACGGGTGAGCACATCCCCTCCGGGCCCTCCAAGACCGACGCAGAGGTTGCAGACCACTCTGATGTCATGCCCTTCTGGTGTGGAAGATGTTGGCTCTATGGAGGAAGGGAGGCAAGAGTTATATGGATGTTTCTCCCCTCGTGTTGAGAACGGTTCATCGTCACTCTCAGGCGAGTCCATTGTCGTGCTTGAAACTCCAGTGTTGCAGGTCATGCCCGAGCTACGAGAGCTATGTCTTCGCCTTGGTTCGCCTCTCTCTGTAGAGCATTTGGAGGTGGTCTCATCGGCGGCCTCGTGTGAGGGGCATGTGTTGCTAAAGTCATGTGAGCAACTGAAGGTGCCTGAGTCCATCGTGTTGGCGCTTCCTGTGGTCGATGAGGTTGCGTCGGTGATTCCTTTGGTTGAGGTTGTTGATGCGGTCAGTGTGTTGATGTCGGCTCCTGGCAGCGTCTTGGTTGATGACAACGAAACTAAGAAATTCAATGAGTTTTATGATTTTCTTGACAAATGGGTGGCTCATCAGCCGACATCTGGCAAGACAAGTGACCCTCCAAAAAAGAAGTCAACTAAGGAGAAACCAAAGAAGAAGAAAAACAAGAAGTGTGGCGCCATCCTAAAGGCGTCTGTGGGTTCATAATGGAGGGTGGTCAGTTTTCGTTGGTGTGCTCGCTAGGAGTTTCATTGAGTTCTACAAGTATTGAGGGTTGCGGTTGTTGCTTGTTTAGAGGGCCGCTTGAGCGGTTTTGGGGTTTTGGTGTTTCGTACTTTGCGAGTAGTCTGTATCGGTTTTCGCCCGGTTTTCCGTAAATTAACCGGACAACTCTCTTCTTCTTAATTAATTGATGAGGCAAATATTTTTGCCTCCGTTTCGAAAAAAAAACAGCTTAATCGAGCGGTGGGCAAGGCGGCTTACTTCTCCCTTGCATCAGCCGGGTGATTTGTAGCAGGCGCCTTTACTTTCGCCGTTTCCCAATCACGATGTGCATTACGTGCGTGCGTGGGTCGAGGGATTCTGTTAATGATATCGCCGAAAATCTGAAGCACTATCCTTTATTGGCGGGACGTGCCAATGGAAATGGGCTCGAGCCACGGTAAACTCGGCATAATAACTACTGATGAGACCTTTTGGTTCTACAGTGCGCGACAACGGTTCGGTTTTTGGTCAAAAGCTGTCAGAGCACAACCCAATCGACCCACCTGTGCCAGCACTACAAAACTTTACTGTTCAGCTACCTACGATTGGAAGGATCCTTGGATGCGACAAAGACTAAAAACACTTCTCGAGAAATTTGGGTTGGACCTCCTCGGATGTCTAAAGTATGTAACTTCTTGGACTAAAATATTGGTTACAGTAGAGGAAGGCACCGAGAAGGAGAAATCAATCAGCTTTGGATCCAAGTGAGTCCTGAGACGTGGAATCAAGATGAAGCATCAAGATTATCGAACTCGCCTACAAAGCCACTCCGAGGAGTGCAGTGTCCTCGGCTTAAAGACCAGTTCAGGGGCTACTGATTGTGTCCTGGATTAGGGTTGCTAACCACGTTGGCCCCTTTGTAGTGGGCCAGGTCGAGGACCCCTGGATCATCAACAAGTGGACCAAGATTGTCATGCCGGTCGATGTGCTCAAGATGGAATCTTCCAAAGACTTGGCGCATACTCCAAGATCCATTTATATTATTGAAAGTTTATCCCTAGATGTAACTGACCTCATGTAAACCTTAGGTATTCCCGCTCCCCATATAAGTCGAGAGGTTTTAGCTTGTAGGGCAGACAATCATACTTAGCTTTAGCTTGTAGGGTTGACAATCATACAATCACATACGATCCCGAGATCTGCCAAATTTAACCCCCACACCTGGCTTCCCTGTCGTATACTCCAAGTCTTCTGAGTCTTTCTCTTCATAGAGCCCATGGGCCTGTACGACGGCCCATCATAGAAACAGACCTCGGGGGGACCCAAGCCAACCTACTCAGGCCGGCTTCCGGTATGATGAGGCACCCCTAGACCATAACACCGTCAGCGTAGGATCAATGTAGACCACAAATATTACTATTTTAAATGTTGCATTGGCAGGGTCTTGAACTTGAAAATTGGGTCGGATAGCATATCGAATTCATACTCTGGCCAGTTCATCCAAAATTCAAAACTGATAGAGAATGGTGAACGATATATTTCAACTCTTTTGTGGTCCACTAACACAATTTCTTGAATCATATCAAGACTGGAGAGCAGTGGCAATAGAAGTTTGGTCTTCGTATCAGCTAGAATCATATCTAGACTGAAATGGGAGAGGGCATGAATTAGGATGCCGAAATTTAGCATCTGGCGGGAAACAGGTTTCTCGGCCAGAAAAAGGAATAATATGCGGGTTAAGGCTTGTGATACTAAATTGTTTTTAATTAAAGTGTGTTGGTGCAGGCAAATTAGTCAAGTGAATATCCATGTGCCTTGTAACGTATTCCTTTTTAGCCAAAAACAATAGAAACACTCCTATACGCCTTTTCATACACTTTTCTGGTGGAAAAAATTACAATGGAGGCAGGTTCTTGTGATGGCAGGCATTACAAATGTTGAGCCATTCCTGCATGTCCTCTTTAAGACTAGGTTTAGATCTCTATACATGACATTAGTCTTTAAACATCCTAAAGCAGCACAACTTGTCCCTCCTTGAATGATTACTTTATTCCTATGATTCCAAAATACTCGGCTGAAGGAGATATGCCCTAGAGACAATAATAAAGTTATTATTTATTTCCTTATTTCATGATAAATTTTTATTATTCATGCTAGAATTGTATTAACCGGAAACTTAGTACATGTGTGGATACATAGACAAACAGAGTGTCACTAGTATGCCTCTACTTGACTAGCTTGTTGAATCAAAGATGGTTAAGTTTCCTAGCCATATACATGAGTTGTCATTTGATTAATGGGATCACATCATTAGAGAATGATGTGATTGACTTGACCCATTCTGTTAGCTTAGCACTTGACCGTTTAGTATATTGCTATTGCTTTCTTCATGACTTTGTACATGTTCCTATGCCTATGAGATTATGCAACTCCCGGATACCGGAGGAACACTTTGTGTGCTACTAAATGTCACAACGTAACCGGGTGATTATAAAGGTGCTCTACATGTGTCTCCGATGGTACTTGTTGAGTTAGCATAGATTGAGATTAGGATTTGTCACTCCGATTATCGGAGAGGTATCTCTAGGCCCTCTCGGTAATGCACATCACTATAAGCCTTGCAAGCAATGTGACTAATGAGTTAGTTGCGGGATGATGCATTACGGAACGAGTAAATAGACTTGCCGGTAACGAGATTGAACTAGATATTGAGATACCGACGATCAAATCTTGGGCAAGTAACATACCGATGGCAAAGGAAACAACGTATGTTGTTATGCGGTTTGACCGATAAAGATCTTCGTAGAATATGTAGGAACCAATATGAGCATACAGGTTCCGCTACTGGTTATTGACCAGAGATGAGTCTCGGTCATGTCTACATAGTTCTCAAACCCGTAGGGTCCGCACGCTTAACGTTCTGTGACGATTTGTATTATGAGTTATGTGATTTGATGACCGAAGTTTGTTCAGAATCCCGAATGAGATCGGGGACATGACGAGGAGTCTCCAAATGGTCGAGACGTAAAGATCGATATATTGGAAGGCTATATTCGGACATCGGAAAGGTTCCGAGTGATTCGGATATTTTTTGGAGTACCGGAGAGTTACGTGAATTCGTATTGGGCCTTAATGGGCCATACGGGAAAGCAGAGAAAGGCCTCAAGGGTGGCCGCGCCCCTTCCCCATGGACTGGTCCGAATTGGACTAGGGAAAGGGGGCGCCCCCTTCCTTCCTTCTCCTTCTCCCTTCCCTTTTTCCTATTCCATGTGGGAGGTGGAATCCTACTAGTACTAGGGAGTCCTAGGAGGACTCCACACTTTGGGCACACCCTATGAGGGCCGGCCTCCTCCTCCCTCCATCCTTTATATACGTGGCCAAGGGCACTCCATAGACACACAAGTTGATCATTGATCTCTTAGCCGTGTGTGGTGCCCCCCTCCACCATAATCCACCTCAGTCATATCGTCGTAGTGCTTAGGCGAAGCCCTGCGCCGGTAGCTTCATCATCACCATCATCACACCGTCATGATGACGAAGCTCTCTCTCGACACTCTGCTGGATCGTGAGTTCGTGGGACGTCACCGAGCCAAACGTGTGCAGATCGCGGAGGTGCCGTACTTTCGGTGCTAGGATCGGTCGATCGTGAAGACGTACGACTACATCAACCGCGTTGTCATAACGCTTCCGCTTACGGTCTACGAGGGTACGTAGACAACACTTTCCCCTCTCATTGCTATGCATCACCATGATCTTGCGTGTGCGTAGGAAAATTTTGAAATTACTGCGTTCCCCAACATCGACAGCCTAAGATCATCATCTCATAGAAGCAATTGTCATGTACCCTTCTTTTTCCATCGATAAGCATGTCCGCCGTGTAAGATATTCAATGTAAGTTGTGCTTGGTTCGTTTTGGCATTAGACTATGTGGGATCCTCTGTAAATATTACTCTGTGCCGGCAAGCAATAGCGCATAGGGGTGCGTGCAAATGGGACCTGCCCCTTTTCTGGTTTCTAGACGGTTCTTCAGTTTTAAGGTTTTGCAATATGTATTCCTAATTAGTCAAAATGTGTTTTCAACCTTCTTATTAAATATGTTTTTATGAAAAGATAAGCATATGTTTAACCGGAAGAAATTGTCTAGCAAATAAAACAGAACAGCGACATAACCAATATCAAAAGAAGCCCATGGACCAGCAAACCAAATGCCACAAGCATAGAGAGCGATGATTGATTAGTGCATTTTGTACTCACATTTTTCTTTAGTTTAATCTTATATTCTAGAGATTCAAGTCAGATTATTCCACTAATTGTTTCTTTGTGATTTATTTGGTTTCTTTTTGTGCTTTGTAGGGTTAATTTTATACCCCATGGACTTTTGTCGGTAAAAAGAGCCAATTTAAGGGCAAGAGGGAGGAGAACCAACAACTTTATTTGGTGGGTAAAAAGGGAGCGACCCCAAGATGACCTCTGAATTAACTTTTCACTCAACATGAAAAAATTTCAACTTGTCTAGACAAACAACTTTACTTTTTGGATCATCTCTATCCATAGTTGTATGTAGAATCAACAACCAAAGAACTAAACCAACAAGTCAGGGGAAAGGGATAAAGGATGAGCAGAGCATTGGTATGACCATACACGGTTGTACCTAGGCTAGTACCATGCGGGAATGACCGCAAAAGCATCTGGAACTTCTCCGCCTGTTCACCGTTTTGGGTGCCATTTGACCTGTTGGATATGCGGGGTGACAAGTAGGAGCATATTGAAGACCTCAAGACCACCTAATATCCCTTGGATCTAAAGAAGATGAGGAGGATACACAAATGAGGAGGTTGGCTTGTCCATGTATAGGCATCATCAACAGGGCAGCGAGCCCCAGGCACCCTTAGATATCATCAGGCAATTCCATTCAGATCCATAAGCGTTTGGGGGTTGTTCCTAGCTTCTATCTCAAGATCCATTCAACCTTTAAGGAAGAAGATGGTGAGGGGAGCTGCCACATCGGGCACAACACTATGGGCCAAGGCCAGCATCTCCGTCGGAGCCCCCACATCCATCTCTCCCTAGGTGCTCCTCATCACGACCTCCGTGATGGATTATAATCATACATGAACCCTTTGTCATGCAAGTTTTATTTGAGTAATAGTTTGTTTAGGTTATGGTGCTCTAGTACACAAAACTAGATTGTGTTATCTATGTTATTGTTTCATGTTTTGTATCTTAGCGATCGAAGACATTCAATCCACCGCTTTGATTAGAGACGACTAACCTTATAGACCACACACTAGTGTTGTTGGTTTTCTCCCCATGTTGCAGCATCTTGTAGCCTGAAAAAACTACATTATCGAGTCATGTGTGTTGGTTGTAATACTGAATTTACTGAATTGCCCGAAACTAAATTGGGCTGCTACACACCGATCAAGTTTATATACATGTGCGTTGGGGACGTATCTTACCATGCGGAGTGCTTGGTCTGCTTTGGCATTAGACCTTGCAGGCTCCACGTAGATTAATAATTAGTAAACCTTTGTTCTTATTCGAATAACATACTATTGATATTATCGCTTAGCCTCAAAAAACATTTTCTGTCATTTTAGTTATTTCAAATCTCGTGATCAATACTAATAAAATTCTTGGGATCCTATCAGTAACAAGAGATTCTAGATCATATACTTTAAGAGTATTTAACATTAACTAATTATATTCGCCAATATTCAGAGCAAATAACAATCCACCTTTTTTAAGAGCATAAGGAGCAATGTCGAAGACAATTTTTACTGTGTGATATGTACGTCATTTTAAAGTACCAAATAATTAATATTAAAACTTAAGAACCAATTAATAACAACTTACCCACAATATATACATTGTATATATCTATTCGATTTATAAGTAGTAATCAACTCCAGCCAAAAGTAGAAGGGCAAGAACTGATCCTCCCAGGTCTGATCATGCCTATATAAACACCAACACAACAGGCATAGGATGACAAGTGCAAACTACAAGGATACGTGCACATACGAGAAATAAAGAAACAAGAAACCATTCCTCATGGAACTTATCAAGAACAACACAAGAGCCCTACTCTTGGTAGCTCTTGTGATGATGTCTACCACGCTATTATCATGCCATGCAGGTACAAACAGTCATTTGCCTATATATTTTCAAATTAATTTTTAGCGTGCACACGCCTTTGCATATGTAATTCAAACAAACCCATGTAACTTAAGTAATCTATATATGCTAACGCTGCTATACTTTTTCATGCACAGGTTCAACAAAACCAATCCCCTTGAACTTGTGTGTGCGTCTTGCAAGCTGCGAGAAAGGCCATGAATCCGAAGAGGCGTGCAGGAACCACTGCTCATTTTTCGAATTCAAAAAGAGCCACTGTGAACCAGTCAATGGTGGTTCTTGCTGCTGCTCTAATTAAACGCCGTAGAAACAATGGATGGGCCGTGGTAATAAATCGATGCGTGTAAGATAGGCTCAAGATACATGCGCACCATGAATCTGTCTAGTTCATGAGAAAGTTTCAGTAAAGTATTTATCAGAAATTTGGCTGTGATCAGTTTTTTTAGAGCAAAAGGGCACGCAGCCCCGGTTCCATTGCAAGCAACGAAACCAGTGTGACAAGCATTCACCAATACGGCCCGCGGAGCACAGCATATCCAGCTGTCTCAGCACGAAAACAAAAACTACCCTGGAACTGAACTGCACCAAGCTAAAACTAAAAGCAAACTCAAGTCTACTGAATCAAAAAGTAAACTTAAAAGGTACACAGGGGGATTTTCAACTAGTTCTCTCTTCATACAGAAAGAGAGTAACAGCAGCAGCTTCAATCTTCTTTCTTCTTTTTATCAGTTCCGCCCCCATGTGGAACCAATTGTTGTTGTTTTTTAAGCAAGGTATGATTAATCTATTTCCACAGTAAAAATCATTTGTTTGAGCCGATAGTCAGCATGGGCGGCATGGGGCCAGGTCCGCCGCCCTCCCGTAGTTAAGGCTCGCCGCCTTCCACGTCGCGCTGCCGGCCGGCGAGACACGCAGGCAGAGCTTCGCTGCCGATGTCCTACCAACGGCTAGGATCAGCTTTACTGGAACACGCCGTGAAGAATGGAAGTACGAGGAAACCATTCGGATCGCTTGCAAAATGTTGCGGTTACGCGATCAAACGAGTACACGATCCTGTACATATATACGTACTCCATGATTGACACATGATAAAGTATGACACCACTTGCAACCAAATAAGTAGTACTAAGACTGTGTGTTCCGTGCGAGAGACAGAGACATGCTGCAACGCCAAGCAAGCCCCGCCCCGCAGGAAACCCGGCCGGCTGGGGACACCGAATCCCCATGCTGCCATGCACTCCGTCGGTCTCTCATGGTGGATCGGACCAATGGTCTTTCTTTCCTCCCCACAACACCACATGCTCTGCCACTAACCAACGACACAACCAAAAGGGCCCTCCTCCCATCCCATGCATGCACAAAGCAATCCATCAATCGGTCACGATTCACATGGATTGATTCATCTTTCCATCTTACTTACTTACAAGCAACAGTGGCGACAAGTGGACAATCAATCAGTAATTAACGAGTGCGCTTAACTTGTAGTACAACTGCTAGTACTACTATCTGGTTACCCAGCAGCGCACTCCGAAGCCCCTGCTCTGCTGCTTGCCGGCCTTCTCGCCGCAGTCGCACAGCAGGTGGCTCAGCATGTTCACCACGCTGGTGCCGATGGACGTCACGTTCAGCACCGGGCTCACCCGGACCCCGCCGCCGCCATGGCCGTCGCCAGCGTTCCTGCCGCCCCCGTATCCGTAGTAGTAAACTGACCTCGCACCGCCACCGGATGCGGCCGTCGTCGTCGTCGGAGCGACTTTCTTGCAATGCGGCCGCTGGTGGGCGCCGACCGTGGCCGCCGCGGAGCCGGTCGACCGGCTCCGCATGAGCGGGAACGCCGGGCAGGTGAACCTCCCTGACGCCGCCGACGCGGCCGCCCTGGCGGAGTTGACGCTGCTGCTGCGCGCGAACGGGGACGCCCACGACCGCGGCGCCTTCTGCCAGGCAGCGGCCTGGGGCGGCTTGGCGCGTGAATGGGGAGCAGTCGGCGGCAGCGGCGGCACGGGGAGCAGCTTGCCGTCGGCGAAGAGGCGGTCGGCCGGCGCGACGTCGGCGGCCGCCGCGTTGGCGAAGTCGAACTCCGGCTCCGGCGCGCGCCGCCGCCTCCGCCGCGGCATGAGGGACGCGTCCGACCGCCTTGGCTCAAGCAGAGTGGTGCCCGGACATGTCGTCGCTGCCGCGGCGAAGGCCGCGAGGTCGTGCGAGAAGGAGATCCTGGGGCTGATCAGCTCCGCCGAAGCTTCCTCCTCCTCCATCTCGCTACTGGATCGGCAAGGGAAAGTAAGTTCTTGTCAATGTCAGAGATTCAGAATGCGATGTGAGAGCTGCCGCTACCTAGAAGAAGGGTGAGAGGAACGTCGATATAAATAGGTGGTGTGGCGAGTGTGGTGCGGAGGGTGCTGCTCGGGTCCCGGCGGCCAGGACGGCAGGGCCCGTGCACCGTGCTGTACAAACCTCGCATCCGATCGAAATTTGATTGCAAGTGAGAGGTGAGGTTGATTCGATCTCACTCGCGCCACCGCAGGGATCCTGGTCCCTTGGTCGGTCGGGTCACCTACCTACGTGAATGAACGGCGTAGGAGGAGTAGCTCCCTTTTTCCGTTCATTGAACGTGAATTTTTGGCAACCCAGCTTGGCCAAGCATCATGAACCACCTACAATTGATCCTACGTAGTTTACTTCTCGCCTTGCTGTAAACCTTTTTTCTGAATCTCGTTGGAAGATTTCATCACACTGATTGATTGATGATTTTAATTAGCCACTTAGGTCACATCGTTTTCCCAATTAGTTGGGCACGGATACAAATCGCGATGCCAGATTGCCACAGCACTGTACGTGCCGCATGGCTCGACATGGATGGACACGAAAGGAACCCGAGCTCAGCAAGCAAGCAGGCTCAGCAGCTCACACTTGCCCCGGAATGGAACAGAATATCATGGCGAGGGGCCTATCTAGTCCCTGTCTCCATGAATGAAATGAAGCAGTAGGATCCAGCACAAACATGGCGGAATGGGCTTCCGTTTTCGTGCGCATTTCGATCGATCGATGGATCAAAAACCTCCAAACGCGAACAGAAGAGGAAGGTTCGCTCCTCCCCTTTCCTGCATCGTGGAACAGGGAAATCCTACAGCGAGTAGGATCCTGGTGTCTGCTCTCTGCCCTGCCTCTACACTCTAGTAGCCGCTAGAGGAGAGAAAAAAGCGGGGGGCGGGGACGCTGAAACCTTGTCCGTTCTGCCCGGAGTGGTGAAACATCCAATCGACCAAGGCGAAATGGCAAGGTGAATTATTTCTTCCGGGATGAAGCGTGTCGTGCAGTGCACCGTGGATGCGCTTGGCACTTGCACCCCTTTTGGACAGTGGGCACTACTCCTCAATCATTCGACACACGCACACTCCTCGCTCGCTCGCTCGCTTTGGCGCAACGCTGGCTGGGCTGGACCAGGATGCATATGGATCGGGAGGGATCATTGTGCATCCAAAAGAACCATAATGTTCTATCTACACGTAGTACTAGTAGTACGAGCTTTGCCAACTTTTCGAACCAGCAAGTTATCGCGCTGAATAATACTAAACAGGTTACACTTGCACCGACCCAACGTGCTGGTGAAGACGAGCTGGGATAGGATAGGGGCATAGGTGTGGTGTGGTGGTGGTCAAAGGCTATGGGGCCTCTGGAACAGAGCCGCCCACATATTCAGGGCAGCATGCATGCGTGGATACAACTATGCATGACGGGCACGAATGTACGTTTGGACGTGCGGCGCACAGTCATTACAGGTTTCTGATTCTAGGGGAGCAACTGTTCCTCCTCGGCGCGCACTGTGCTCGTGTCTTTGACCTGCATCCACCGACCGATCTCTTCCTTCTCTTCTACGGCGGACGGCGCTGCTCTGCTGTGCTGTGGTGTGCATGGGGGTTAGTCTCTGACGACAGTGTCTGGTCGGCTGCTCTCGGGGTCCCAGCCACTCCTGGATCTATGGTGGTGGTGGATCTTGGCATCTTGTAGCCACCCTCCGCTGTTTCACTCGGGAAGGATGAAAATGGATGCGGAGCCACGTTTACGTGACCCTTTATCTCTCTCTCTCTCTGCAACTTTTTCTCGGGTGAAGTATGTTTTGAACCTTGAATTCATATGGTTCGTCGGAATTAAACCTTAACCTCCCAATCCATGAGCACCCTGTACTATTTGATCCGGATGAATCCCAACCCTAGACCCGTACAGACTAGTTTGGCAGGTTGGGAAAATGATAATCCCGGCCGGGATAATCTCTTACTGTCACTGACTATATAGCCCCACATGTCATATCTACATTTTTCTATTTCTCTTTGTGGTCGTTTAGCACGGGCGCCGGCGATCGTTGGGTCGGCTGCGTCGACGGCGTCGTCGGTCGCCTACTCCTCCACGCTCAGCGGTGGTACATGTCCTTTTGTCTTTATTGAATTTGTGACTCACGAGTGCATGTACATCTGCCTCCCAGTATCATGTGGCCTGCACGCCTCAGTACAGCTTCCCGTTCGGTGAGCATGGACAAGGACACAGACACGAATGAGCATGCGTCCTGAAGCGACCGTGGTGCATGAAGAATGGGAAGGGCGGCGCGGGCATTCCAAGACCGACGCGGTGACCGCGGCGGCGAGCTCCCAAACGTTGGCCTGGATGAGGAGACGGTGCCCATCAAGCAAGGAGTGCCTCACGCTGTAGCCGGCCAGCAGGCAATGCTCAAGCTTGCGGAATACGTCGACGTGGCGCCCAAGTGCGTCGAGGTGCTTGCGGATGGTCTCTTTGCAGATGGCGCAAAGGTATGTGAGGCGCGACAGTTTACCACGTCGTTCATCTCTTCTTAGTCTCGTCGGAGTATCGGTGTTTCTAGGTTTGCCAGCATCTTCGCCAGCGTCGTGAACACGTACTGCATTTGCATTGCACTTAGACGGTACATGGGTGATGCATGCATGCAGCATGCTTGTATCGTTATTTACAGGGTGAGCGCATCAATTATGTGCGTATGGACAGTAGCGCCTTGATGTTGAGGTCTGTGACGCCGTCCTTCCCAGCGCCGGCATGGCCATGCCACGGCAGGCGATCAGCCGGTCTATGAGGTCCGGCAATCGACGGCTCCCCGCCTGAGCCTTGTGATGGGACATCAGCCGCTCCAGACCCTACCCCGCCTTGTCGTCTCAGCTGACGCATCCTCCAGCCGAACCCCTGCAGACCCATGTACGTGCACGGCGTCGGCGGCACTAAGTCATGGACGTTCATGGGGCCTGCCATTGTCATCAGCTCCACACCTGTCTCGAAATCCCTGGGCTCCTTGCTCCCGGCCTCGTCGAGCACCCTCGCAGACCAGGCGACACAGACAGCTGCAACATCTCCTCTCACAGTGTGCTGATTTCCAGCGAGATGAGAGGGTTGGGAATGGAAAATGGATTTGACAAGTGAGCCAATGTAGTCAGTGAGAGTAGCCGTTGATCCCGGCCGCGATAACCATTTTCCTGGTCTGCCAAACAGATGTAGGGTCGAGATTGAGCGGGATCGGAGAGCACAAGGTGTCGATTTCGGGGATTGAAATGTCAGGGTTTGATTTGCACCAGTCGTATAAATTCAAGGTTCAAAATAGACTTCACTCACTTTTTCTGGGATGAAACTTTTTCATCCATCATTCAGTTTCACAGGAACCACTAGGATCTTAATCCAACGGTTCGGAAACAGATTGCACCATTCATCTTCAACCTCCCTCCCTTCATCCTCCCGCAGCCCCCAGCCTATCCCGCCCTAACCGACGGCCTCCACCACCCACCGCCTCGCCCTCCCCTCAACCTCCCCCGACCACCGTTGCTGCCGCCACCCCGACTATCCCTCTATGCCCCACCACACTAGGGGAGACTTCCGGTGATCTTTTGCACCACCCCTTGGATAGATAATGGGGCAATGAATTCACCCTAAGATAGTGTCACGACCCCAACACAACGATGGGATGAACAATCAGATCCGTACCAATTTTGGGATACAAGAGGAGGGATTTCAGATGAGAAACAACAAGGAGTGAGATACAGGTAGAATATAGGTGAGGAATAGGAGCGGGAGGAGAGAAGGGTTCAAAACATATCAATTTATCGATGCCCTCCTCTGTGTTGCCCATCCTTCCTTACATGCACCATTGCAGATTCTCATAGCTAGGCCAAACCCCAAACCCGATAGCCCATTGCAAAGAGAAGGCCCAATCAGTGTAGTTGGGCATGACCTTGGGGCATGACAGATAGATAGTGGGGGCTATTTGCTGCTCCACGCAAGATACGTCTTCAACTAGGGTTTCTTGTGCCACCGATGTCGTCATCTAAGAAATTTAGGTCCATCCTTCCTCACAGGCACCATTGCAGATTCTCATAGCTAGGCCAAACCCCAAACCCGATAGCCCATTCCAGAGAGAAGGCCCAATCAGTGTAGTTGGGCATGACCTTGGGGCATGACAGATAGATAGTGGGGGCTATTTGCTGCTCCACGCAAGATACGTCTTCAACTAGGGTTTCTTGTCGCGTCCCTCGCGTCGCCCCCGCCCTGGACGACTCGGGGGCTCTCCAACCCTAGGGCCGCCGCCGTCCTCTCCTTCTCCCCTCCTCGCGCCGCCGCCGGGTAACGCCGCCGGGTGAAACCCGCGTGGCAGACGGCGGCGGCGGGGGGACTCCCTCTCCCGACTCCCCTTCCACTGCGGGCGGCGGATCTAGGCGGCAGGCGGCGGTGTCCTGCGGCGCTCGCGGTTTGGCGCGAGGAGGCAGGCCTCGGCGAGCGGTGGCGGGGCGCGGGGCACGCGGCGGCAAGCCTCGGCAGGCGATGGCGGCTGCGCGCGGGGCTGATTCCGGGGCGGCGGCGCGGGCATGAATCCATCGCGGATCTGATCCTGCGGGCACAGTCTCGGCTTCCCCTGCTCGGCCGGCGGGTCTCGGTGGGGGGCTTCTCCTTGCTGAGATCTAGCAGCGGGATCATCCAGATCCCGGCAAGGATGGCGGCGACCCGTGCACGAGGGATGGAGGTCTTCGATCAGATCCGGGTGAAAACCTGCTATTGGCTATTGCCAAGGCCGGCGATGGCGACGCTGTCTGCGTCGTTCCCTTCCTGAAGGCATCGTCATGGAGAAGTTCAAGGCCACTCTCTGCTACCTCCGGGGGAAAACCTAGATCAGTAGATCGGATGACGGCGGCTCTCTGGTGTCGTTTCCCCCCTGGGGGCGTCATTCTTGGAGGTGCACACGGGCTCGAGGGACTAGAGGACAGCGACTTTGGTGGAGCGGTGCTTCATCTTACACATTGATGGTGGCGGATCTCGGCGGCGTGGCGCTGTGGAGACTCGGCGTCTGATGCGCGGAGATGGACTCGTGCAGGAGGTGGAAGCTGTCTGGCGTCATGGTGGCGTTGATGGAAGATAGGCCTGGCAAGGTCGGTGCAGCAGTACAGCTCTGAAGATGGATTGGTGGCAGGCGGCTGCGGCGGCCTCATACCCGGCAGGGGTCCTGGTTGAGAAGCACGCCGGACTGGTGGGTGCCTATACTAGGCAGGCGTCCTGGGTGGGACCTCAAGTCTTTAGATGTTTAGGTTTGGTTGCGTGGTCTGTTTGGTATTAGGCCCAGACTTTCAGCGCCCCTACATCAACTGGATAGGGATAGCGACAGTTGTTGCTTGTTTTGGTGGCTTTAGACTTATTGTTGTATGACTCTGTACGGTCTTGTGTCAATAATTAATAAAATGGCCGTATGCATCGCCTAGATGCAGAGGCCGGGGGTCATCCTCCTTTTCTAAAAAAAAACTAGGGTTTCTTGTGCCACCGTGTCGTCATCTAAGAAATTTAGGTCCATCCTTCCTCACAGGCACCATTGCAGATTCTCATAGCTAGGCCAAACCCCAAACCCGATAGCCCATTCCAGAGAGAAGGCCCAATCAGTGTAGTTGGGCATGACCTTGGGGCATGACAGATAGATAGTGGGAGCTATTTTCTGCTCCACGCAAGATACGTCTTCAACTAGGGTTTCTTGTGCCACCGTTGTTGTCATCTGAGAAATTTAGGTCCATCCTTCCTCAGAGGCACCATTGCAGATTCTCATAGCTAGGCCAAACCCCAAACCCAATAGCCCATTCCAGAGAGAAGGCCCAATCAATGTAGTTGGGCATGACCTTGGGGCATGACAGATAGATAGTGGGGGATATTTGCTGCTCCACGCAAGATACATCTTCAACTAGGGTTTCTTATGCTACCGCTGTCGTCATTTGAGAAATTTAGGTCCATCCTTCCTTACAGGCACCACTGCAGATTCTCATAGCTAGGCCAAACCCCAAACCCGATAGCCCATTCCAGAGAGAAGGCCCAATCAATGTAGTTGAGCATGACCTTGGGGCATGACAGATAGATATTGGGGGCTATTTGCTGCTCCACGCAAGATACGTCTTCAACTAGGGTTTCTTGTGCCACAGCTGTCGTCATCTGAGAAATTTAGGTCCCATCACCTCCGACTGTCATCTTGATGCTGAGAGGGGGGGAGGGGCTCAGATCTTCAAGACCTCCGTGTTCTTCGCCATCGTCTAGCAGTGATCATCATAACCATGAGGTTAGAGAGTTTTATGTCCTCTTAGATCCGATTATTCAGATCTGATGAGTTTATGTTCTTGTGTCAAGCCTTTTTTGTTGGTCTGATTCTTTGTGGAGGTGAAACCTTTCATCGACAACATGGTGAAGATATAGTGATTCGACGGCCTGCACTTCTAGGGGATTATCCCCGACCCAAGTACCTTCATCGATCAAGGCTTCCCATCTTTTTGGATGGGCGACTCAAGGCGCTTTCAAAAATCATTATTGGTAATGTTCGTGTGGGTGGAAGAGTAACAACAACGTTGCTCTAGTCAAATTGCAGCCTCTTTATCGGAGTCTTTGGAGTTTTTCTTCGAGCAGAGATTGTCGTCATGAAGAAGGTGTTTCCAAGAGATTTCATTATAATTCTTAGTCATAGGAGTTACTTTATATTTTCTTGTATTTTAGGTCCAAATCAATGTACCTGTAATTGTTATGAGTATGAATAAAGTTACGGGTGTTTGCAAAAAAAAAGATAGATAGTGGGGTTCTCTTCTCCGACGAGTGATAATACATGCAGTATGTATAAGACTAGAGTACTGGATGGTTGTGATTCGGCAGTGTGAATTTTGGACGAAGTCTGTAGTATGTACAGGGGTGATAGGTTGGATGGGAACTTCTGCTCTGATTACTATGCATGGTTGTAGTTAAATTAATTTTTGGTTTAATTATGTATTTGGCACTGATCTTAATTTACTGGATAAATTATACAGTAAAGTGGTTTGTGATTTTTTTGGTTTTATACTATCCATCTTAATAAATGAACTTATTATTCGCACTTCAGATATCATTCAGGATAGTGAAGTCTGCACCAAAATATTGACCAACCCCGTGGGATGCAGTTTTGTTTTATTTAGAGATGGATTGAAAAAATCCAAGCTACAGTGACCTTGTACAGAATGTGTCTGAAAATTTGAGTAACATCTTCATATCAGTGAGTCTGAAAAACTATTGTACCATCTTTATTATACTGGATTTTATTCATTTTGTTCTTTTTTTGGTACCACTCAGTACTTTGATGTTGCCATAGGGGACATCGCTGGTCAATGGACTCCATGATGAGATAATCGGCGGCGCCATCTCTGATTCTATGGATGAGGACGTACATACACCACCGGCAGCCACTTACTGGGATAGTAGTCATTAGTGAAAAAACAATAGTTATACAAACGAGTGAAGTGAACCCATCTCCAATAGTCTAACAATTCTTATCTTTAGACCATTCTGAGCCATTTACGAACATTACAGCGAATATGATCAAGACATTTATGGCTCCCACATAAATAAGAAGTTGTGCGACAGCTACAAAGTAGGAATTTAATAAAAAATAGAATAAAGATATACAAACAAGAACTAATCCCAGCGAAAAGGCAGAATAAATGGGGTTGGTAAGTAATACTACTCCTAGACCCCCTAGTAGAAGAACAGATCCCCTAAATAGCATAAGAATCTCATGTATTGGTCCAGGTAAATCCATCATGGATAAAAAGAAATTAATAGTATAAAAATTTTCATGAACTGACTAAAACTAAAGGATTCAAGGAAGGAAAAAAGGATTAGGATTCAAGGATGGTAGGATAGTAACAAATGTTTATGGACGACTCCTAATTAAATTAGAATAAGAAATTGCTTGCAATCTTTTTTGCAATTTTCATTAGTTGCTGTTGGCAGCTAGGTGCATGTAATACATTGAAAACTTGCTGCTATCGGCAATGACAATATGCGTGTATTTGTAGGCAGAGTTGTTTATTGTCTATTTTGGTCGCATCAGGCAATGTGTGAACTAAGCTTTTGCCATTGCTGATCGTGTATTCTCTCTGTGCTAGGAAGCATAGTTGCAGCTTATCCCCTAGATCAGTGTAAGTATGTTTAACTCAAATATACTTGGCATTTGGTATTTAAAAGGTACCACTGTCCTCTTGCCATGCTCAATCTGCTGTAAAGGCCGCCAGGAACCGTGCCAATTTGAACAATGGAGCCATTGGCCTGTTTCTATTGCGAGGGGACACGTGGTCCTAGGAGCATCAGGAGGTCAGTCAATTCGCAGGGTCTAACCTGAAGTTGTCTAGAATCTGGAGCTAACTTCATTGCCTCCATTGTTAGGCTAGAATCTGGAGCTGATAACGGCGCAATTACTAACCATCAGTTCACAGAAACGCAATCTGACCTGAAGTTACAGAGTAGTCAAGGGTGATATACTGATATGCCATGACCATCTGATAAGAAGAAAACAGAATATCTAAAGAAGCAATACATATCCTGCTAGCCAGAGAAAGTTGCGGCGGCCAGTGAGAATATCAATGGACATAGCTCAAGACCCCACGATTTTCTTTCTCCATATATATTTTGCCTTCTAAAGATTAGTTGTTGCCAATTGAGAGTCAATAGAATGTCCAGATGCATGAGTATTCGACATCTGCCTTTGTTCTGATCTATAGAAGCAGTGGAAGTAATACTTGATTTATCATTCAGTGAGAAATCACTAATTTTTCATTAAATCTCATATCTTCAGCAATTTGCTGGCAGGAGCGTGATGACTGGCACCAAGCTCGCTAGGGATGGAGGAGGGCACTGTACAGAAGAGGAAGGGAATGTAAATGGGATTGGGCATTGGTATAGTGAGTCTCAGTTTCGGTCAGGCTGCCCACCATGTGTGTGTTTAAGCTGAAACAACATAAAGCTATTTAATTATTCATGTTTATTTATCTTTCATGTGATCCAATTAAAATGTCTAATCAAAATTTTGTAATCATGTAGGTGGATTATATTGGGGTTTATGGATGTTAAACTTCTGGAAAGGAATATTTCTTTTGACTATTTTGAGCATGTATATTTCACTCGGAATCCCCACCATTGTTCTTTGTGGACTAATTCTGATTAATACTTGGCAAAAGCATATCAGACTATTCTTTTATAATTACTTCTGATTACTATATTTTGGGTAATTCCGAGTACTACATATTTGGCAGGACCATAGGACACACTTTAGAACAAAATTAGTTACTATTTTATTAGACTCAGAATTGAATGATGATATGATGAGAAGTAGAAATATGAAAGTGATGAGCACAACAGTCAACTGTTATATCGTGGGATTTTGGACAGCCATCCTAGAAGAGGTCACAAGATCAAACTCATCTTGTAACACGAACACCTAATACCATCATTGATGACCCATCATCAAATCGACAAACGCCGGCTTAACATATAAACTCTGCTACTTATTGTCTATATTATAGACGTGCATTGCACGTGCATACTCACTAGTATGAATAAAGTTACGGGTGTTTCACAAAAAAAAAGATAGATAGTGGGGTTCTCTTCTCCGGCGAGGTCCGGCGTGCCAGAAGGGAGGAAGAAGGTGACTGATGCTAGAGAAATTTTCGCAAAACCGATTTTTTTTAGGGAGTCTCTCTGGGCAACTGTGCATGTCTGTGGTCTACTGGTCTCTTTTTTTTTTTGCTGTTCCCGTGTCTGGACCTGGGCCTGGACCTAGACGATGGAAGAAAGAAGCGGTGGATGCTGGGCTTGGGCCAGATTTCTATTTTCATTTTGTCTATGACGAGTACACCGCAATTTCCTCGCTGGCGTCTCTCTGTGTGTAGACTCAAAAAAAAAGTCTCTCTGTGTGTAAAAGGGAAGAAACCCGGGCTGGCTCCAGAATTCTGCTTGACCATTCGATGATTCGGCCGAATTTCTACCTCCAGTAATGAATTTGACCTGTTTATAGGGACTGTTTCTTATAGCTTGTATTTATTTCGATCACCAGTTGCTTTCATAGCTCAGTTGGTTAGAGCACCCGTTTAGTAAGCGGGAGGTCTTGAGTTCAACTCTCAATGAAAGCAATTGTGTTTTTCCCTATTCCACCCATACCATTATTATTTTTTCCTTCTCTCTTCATGGGATTACTTTTTATACTTTCTCATAATCATAAAGATGAAAATCCACAGTAGCAGATCGAGAAGCTAAGATTAAGTTTTGTTCAATGAAAGCAACAAACGAGGACAGGGGTTCAGAGGGTGAGTATGACAGCAAAACCAATGTACACTCCAGCAGAATTCTACAACAACAACGTTCAGAGGGGAGAGTGATAGGGAAAACTTCCAACACTCCCCCGTGTTTCAAAAACAATAGTAATTCGCGAAAATGCAGGCCGACATATTGGTCTTAGAGCTACAAAGTAACCAACAAGACCATTGCATAGCTAGAAATGTTATGTCTAAACTCTGAAGAGTCTGAAATTCAGAAACTTCAGAAACAGCCGTTGTAGAAAGGATGGAATCTAGTGCAAACTTGTGTTCATTATGAATTCCAGTCACAAACAGTCACCTCGGCACCGGTCAGAAAGCAGCAGCAACATTATTTCGTCTCGAGTTATCGCTCTGCCTCTACTAACCATTGATAACCTGATACGTCACTGCTATCCTGAAGAACTTTGCACCAGGTGACACAAAGCGCCAGCCGTTGTTGCCGCCTAAAAGAACCAGCGACTTAGGGGTGGCTATCGAAAACTAAAATTACGACTAGGAAGGCGCTTTGCTTCATTCTGAATTTCGGTCGCGATCAAAAGCGACAACATCCCGTGCAAGGTTCTGACCACTCGCCTTCAACAACAAATCTCGGATGTGGTGGATGTGGACCAGTCCGGGTTCATCAAAGGGCGGAGCATCGCCGAGAACTTTGTGTACGCAACAGAAATTGTCCAATGCTGCGAGACCCGTCGGGCTCCCTCGCTGGTCCTGAAGCTGGACTTCGCCAAAGCCTTCGACTCCATCGACTGGAGAAGCCTTCGCCGGATTATGGAGATGCGTGGCTTCCCACCTCTCTGGTGTGACTGGATGGACTCGATATTCTAGTCCTCCCTGTCTGCTGTGGTCCTCAATAGCGTGCCCGTGCGATGGATCAAATGCAAGAAGGGGTTGCGGCAGGGGGACCCCCTCTCCCCCTACCTATTCCTTCTTGTCGCGGATGTGCTCCAACAGATGGTCAAGAGAGATGGTGGGATGCATCACCCCCTGTTTGACGATGCGCCGCCGCTCGTCCTCCAGTACGCTGATGACACCATCATCATCATGCGTGCCGAGCTGGACGGGGTTCGGCGTCTCAAGGGCATCCTGGACGACTTCGCGGCGGCGACGGGGCTCGTCATCAACTTCCACAAAAGCACCGTCGCGCCCGTCCATGTCCCCGAGGATGACCTTGGTGAGATGATTCAAGTGTTGGGCTGCTGCGTTGGGAGCTTCCCTCAAATCTACCTCGGTCTGCCGCTCTCCAACCGCAAGCTCTCCATGGACGACTTCCTCCCACTCATTGCCAAAGCTGAGCGCTACCTCTCCGGCTGGCGCACTCAGCTACTGTCCTTCTGGGGGCGCCTGGTGCTGCTCAACGCCGTGCTGGACGCTCTCCCCACGTATGCCATGTCTGCGATGGAGGTCCCGCCCTCCGTCCTCCGGGCGATCGACGCCCTTCGCCGCTCCTTTCTCTAGACCGCGACGGACAAAGCCTCTGGGGCCTAGTGTCTCGTGGCTTGGGACCGCGTCGTCCGCCCCAAGGGGGAGGGGGAGCTGGGGGTGCGTGCCCTCCCGGTTCAGAACCGGTGCCTCCTGCTGAAGCTCCTTCACCGTCTACACTCGCGCCAGGATGCGCCGTGGGCTCGCTGGGTTTGGGGTGAGCTGGGACGCTCGCTGCTGTCCTCGGCAACGGCGGTGTCGCTCCCCGGACCGCACTGGGCTTCCCTTGCCAAGCTTATGCCAGTGTACAGGGCGGTCACCACCGTGTCCGTCGGTGACGGGCGCACCACATCGTTCTGGCTGGACTCTTGGCTGCCCGGTGGTGCCCTCTCCGTCCAGATGAGCTCCCTCTTCTCCCACACCACCATGCCTGCGGTTTCCGTTGCTCACGTCATTCAACACGGGCTTGCTGGGGTCCTCGTCCCCCGCCTGAACCATGCGGGCGCCGGGGAGTGCGCTGTGCTCCTCCCAATCATCCGGGCGCTGGCCCTCACTGCCAGGGCGGATGTTCGGACCATGCGCCATGGCTGTGGCAAAGGTGATGGGCTCTCCTCTGCTGGCCTCTACCAACTTTGCCACTTTGGTGGGGTGCTCGCGCCGTACGCCGACTTCGTCTGGAAGAACTACGCTCTCAGTCGCGTCCGCTTCTTCGCCTGGCTCCTGGTCCAGGCTCGAGTCCAGACGAGAGACGTCCTCCTGCGGAAGCACATCGTGGACGCGGAGGGGGCTGGCTGCCCCATCTGTTCGGCGCCCTTGGAGACGGCGGAGCATCTCATCTTCGGCTGCCCCTTCGCTCAGAGTTTCTGGACCACGGTGGGGTTTGTCCCGTCGGTCTCATCCGTCAAGCTGTTGCACACTATGCAAGCTCCCGGCTCGGTGCCGGTGCGGACGGGATCGACCTTCCTCCTTCTCTGTTGTTGGCAACTTTGGAAGCACCATAACGCGGTGGTCTTCCAGGGATTGCCCCCGTCACTTCCCCGTCTGCTGCTGTTGTGTAGAGAAGACGCCGTGCTTTGGCGGGTGCGTCTGCCTGTTGCTCTAAAACAGGCGTCGGAGGCATGGCTTGGCTGCCTGGCAAACACTCCTGCTGCCTGATGCATGCCTGATGCGTGAAGCCTGCCGCCCCCCTCCCCCTCCTCTCTCGCTCCTCCCCGTAAAATGTACTTGTGCATGCTGTTTACCTGGGCATTCTGGCCCCCATATATAGAAATTCAGGTGGGGAAATCTCCCCCCGGTGAAAATTCAAAAAAAAGCGATAACACTATAGTGCTATGTGACGGAACAAACTCTACGAGGACAAAATAAGGGATTCCGTTCCAGAACCGGCATATTATTCAGGAACTTAATTCAGTACTCAGAAGCTGCAAGAGTAGAAGGTATGGAACCTTATGCTAACTTGTGTGGACTCTGATTTTCTGAATCCCACTCACACAACCACCAACGTTGAGCGCCACAACACTATGATCTAACAGCGATTCGTCGAACAAACTAACTACAGGTTCTCCGTATGCTTCAGGGGGACGCCAAAATGTATTTTGCCCCACTATATAGCTGTCCTTCGCTGAATCATTCAAGCAGCTAACTGTCACCGAAGAACACCGCAATTTCCGCCTTCCTGACTGAGGTCACCATGGAAAGGGAATGAACCCGGGCTTGCTGATTCGATCATTTAGTACAACTTATGATAAAAAAATAGTACACACTTTAGCATGAAGTTAATTCCCGGCTGATGATTCGGTCTTATTTTATCTATTGGCCACTACGATTCACCGATGATAAGTATAGCTTTAATATTCTTAACAGGTTGCTTTCATAGCTCAGTTGGTTAGAGCACCCGTTTAGTAAGCGGGAGGTCTTGAGTTCAACTCTCAATGAAAGCATTTCTTTTTCTTTCTGGACTAGTCTCGTCAAAACTTTTCTTTCTGATATATAAGTAAGGGTCCAACTATGTCACATCTCTCACATCTAAGATGATGTCATGTGTTTTGTGATCCTCTTGCTGGCCTATTTTGTTGTTTGTTCTCTAGCCTTTTTTTTTATTGTTTGTTGTCGGGTTAAATACACACGGGCTGCATGGCAACGCCAGCGCTAGCTACACGAGCTAGACCCGGCTCCCAGCCCTCCCACACCGGCCTTGACTTGATTGATACAAGTCTGTGTATACAATGAAAAAGCAGCTCGTATCCTTCACCTTTTTTGCAAAGTGTCCTCCGGTTTGTCCCTAGGTTGACGTCTTTCAGGTCAATTTACCCCATCCGCAAACATGAAAAATGTTTATGATTTTCCTAAATCACAATTTTGAAAAAAAATAATTTGGCAACTTAAAAAATATCAATCAATTTAAAAAATGTTCATGAATTCAAAAAATTCACAATGTTTGAGAAATTAAAAAGTATTCACAAATTGAACAAAAATGTTCGTGAATTAAAATGATTTTCACGAATTTGTTAAATTTTTTTGATTTCCTAAAAATATTCATGGACAAAAGAAATGTTCACGAATTGAAAAAAAAGGTCATGAATTTTAAAAACTACATTGAAACAAAAAAAAATGGTCGAACCTAGTTGCGAGTTGATGTTCGACTTGCAATTGGGTTAAAAAATATCGATGCAAGTTGCGAGTCAAGTGTGGACCTGCAACTGTGGTAAAGAAAAGGATCAATGGCCGAGTTGCATGTCAATGGTGGACTTGAAACTCGGATGGAAAAAATATATTTGAGCCCAGTTGCGAGTTGATGGTTGACTTGCAACTATAGCAAAAAAGGGTCAAACCCAGTGGTGAGTGGATGATTGATCTACAACTGAGACACAAAAAAGTTAGCCCTAGTTGCGAGTCAATGGTGGACTTGCAATTGAGGCAAAAATAAACGAGCCTAGTTGCGAGTCAAAGGGTGGGTTCGCAACTAGGGCAAAAAATGATCAAGTGCCCAGTTGCATGTCAACGGTGAACCTGCAACTGAAAAACAAAATTGTCTACCGAGTTGCGAGTCGATATTGGATATGCGACTGGATAAAAAAGGGTCAAACACAGTTGCAAGTCGATGGTGGACTTGCAATTGGGCCAAAAAAATGTTGGGTCTAGTTGTGAGTCATGGGTGGACATGCAATTGGGTTAAAAAAAGATCAAAGACCCAATTGCATGTCAATGTTGGACTTGCAACTGGGACGGAAAAAGGGTCGGGCGAAGTTGCGAGTCGATAGTTAACTTGCAACTGCAGCAAAATAAGATCAAGGGGCCTAGTTGTGAATTGATGGTTGTCTTGCTACTGGAATAACACAAGGGAAGACCCAGTTGCAAATCGATGGTTGACTTGCAACTCGAACAAAAAATTCAACCACTAATTGCGAGTTGGTGGTAGACTTGCAACTGAGTCGTGTATTTAAAATTTACTTACCAATAAACATGTTTATCAATAGAAAATATGATCAAGTGTCCACTTGAATGTCAAAAAAAATGATGGACTTGTGTTGGAAAAAATGGTCGGGCCTAGTTGCGAGTCGATGATTGACTTGCAACTGCAGAAAAAAAAAGATCAATGGGACAAGTTGGGAATTGATGATTGTCTTGCAACTGGAATAAAAGCAAGGGTGGACAAGTTACGAGTCTATGGTTGACTTACAACTGAAAAAAAACAAGTCAACCCCTAGTTGCGAGTTGGTGGTGTACTTGCAACTAAGGTGCGTATTCACAAATAGTTCATCAATAAAAATGTTTATCAAAAAAATTGATCAAGTGCCCACTTGCATGTCAACGGTGGACTTGGAACTTGAAAAGAAAATTGTCGGGCCAGTTGTGAGTCGATAGTGAATTTGCAACTGGATAAAAAAAGACCGAACCCAGTTGCAAGTCGATCGTAGACTTGCAATCAAGTAAAACAAATTACTGGGTCCAGTTGCAAGTCTTGAGTGGACTTGTAATTGCGGCAAAAAAGATCAAGCACTAGTTGTATGTCAATGGTGGACTTGCAACTGGAACGAAAAAAGGTCGAGCCCAATTACGAGTCGATGATTGACTTGCAACTGCAGCTAAAAAAGATGAAAGGGGCAATTGTGAATCAATGGTTGTGTTGCAGGTAGAATAAAACAAGGTCAGGCCAGTTGCGAGTTAATGGTTGACTTGCAACTAGAACAAAAAAGTCAACCCTAGATTATGAGTCGATGGTGGACTTGCACCTGAGGCGTGTATTCAAAAATTGTTCATCAATAAAAATGTTTATCAAACAAATAAATGACAAAAATAAAAATTAATCATGCATTTTTTAAAATTTAAAATTTAATTAACTTTTGAAAAAATTGAACAACAAAAAATGTTTAATTAACTAAAAAAGATGATGTCCTTATGCAAAAAAGAATACAAAAAAATCTAGTTACACTCTCTCCTCTAGAATGAACCTGCAACAAAATGTACAAGAAGAAAAGGCCCAACAAAAAAAATGGACGCACAACATGAATGGGCCTATATGTGAACAAACAAATAAGATGACACGGGAATACACCGGCCGACGACACAAGATCAAGAGGTTGCGTGAAAAATTACTACAATAAAATCCAACGGACATCACCTTAGATAAGCCATTGATAAACCTGATCAAGATGAGATTTAGCAAATCCTATTTAAAAAAATCATAAATTTCGAACGAACAAATGAGAAAAAAAAGGAACAAGGAACAAGGAAAAGGAAAAGGAAACAGAAAGAAGAGAATGAGACGAATAGTTCTCCATCGAATGCACATACTGTTCACGTTTTTTTTTTGGAACACCGCTCTTCACGTTCTCCCTGTAGCTTATATACATGAAAAAAACAACACAAAACTGAAACAAGGTTGGAAACAGTGACGCGATGGTTAAAGGAGTGGGAGAACGCACAGAAAAACAGGCCAAAAGAAGAGCCCGGACGCAGGGATAGTGGGCCGACAAAAGACCTGACACAGTTCTAAAAAAAAGGACAACGTGTGCAGGACACGTAACGGGCTGAGGAAAAACGCAACGACGTCGCGGACGTGGCCAGGAACCGGAATCAACAGCTCGCACGAATAAACAAGCAACAGTAGATCGGACGGTAAGGGACTTAGATGTGACATAGTATTTCACATCTAGATGTGAAATAGCAAAACTGTATAAGTAAAGATGAAAAACCACGATACCAGATTGAAAAAGCTAAAGTTAAAATTTTGTTCAACACAAAGTCCACTTATATTGTGGAATGACGACACAGTAGTAATTCACAAAAATGCAGGCCTAGATGTTGATCTCAGTGCTTCAAGGCAACCAAGAGACCGCAACATCGCTAGCAATGTGTTGTTAGAAGAGACTGAACTTCGGTATTCAGAAACTGCCAGCGTAGAAACGATGTAATCTAGTGCTAACTTGTTGGATTCATTATGAATTTTTGTCGTAAACAGTCACCTCGGAACCGTAATCATTCAAAAAGAAAAGGCGAGACAGTGTTATGCTCTCGTTACAACTAACAACGGTGCGATTGAACAAATACTATAAGAACCAACTTTGCATTTTTGTGGCTTGTTGAACAGAAGCACGGATTTCCAAACACTATAAGCGCCAACCTTGTGCTAGCTTCGGTTCACTCTGAATTCCACTCACACACAATCACCACAGTTCAGAGCCGCAACACTATGATCTAGCTGAAATTCGTCAAACAAAAACTAATTACAGGTGCCCTGTATGCTTCAGCTTCAGCTTCAGCGGGACACCAAATGTACTTTGCCATACTATGTAGCTATCCTTTGCTAAATCATTCGGACAGCCAACTGTAACCAAAGAAGAGAAGCAACACCAAAATCTGCGAGCCGAGACATCGGGTATAACATTCTGAAGTGGAGTTCAGAAAACTGCAAGTGGAGTCTCAAGAGAATAAACATTCAGTATTTGAGAAACGGCAAACTGTGTGTATCGCAGGCACTCACATGGTAGATTGAGTTCATTCTGAATTTCAGTTATACACAAGTCACCATGGCACATTATCTCTGATCTTAATATGTGGACAAATTGACTGCATATAACAAAAAATCCGGGCACCAACCGTCACTGAAGAACAGAAATAACACCAAAATGTGCTAATCTAAAAAAAAAGAGTGAGTCGAAAAATGGATGTAACATTCTGAGGCAGAGTTTAGAAAACTGCAAGTGAGGCAATCTGGAGTCTGAAGAGACTAAACCGCAACCTGAGAGTATCGCAGGCACTCGCACATGCTAACTTGAGTTATTCTGAACTTTTTTTCGTTATTCACAAATCACCATGGCACAACAGTTCAAAGGCACTGACAAAACAATGCTATGTTCTAACAGGGACACGTCCAACAAAAGACAAAGTATAGATAAGGGATTTCAAGGCCTTGTGTGACCCCCTAATGTACCGTGCCAGCACCAGTATGTAACTATCCTTTTGCTGAATCCTGAACCATTCAGATCGCTAACTGTCACTGAAGAACAGAAACAACATGAAAATTTTGCGTGAAGAGACTGAAATTCAGTATTCAGAAACTACCACCGTAGAACTAATCGGAGCTGATTCTGAATTTTAGTGGCAAACAGTCACCTCGATATACACTGCTTCAGTTTAAAAAATTAATAGTACTCTGCATTCAGAAATCTATGAGCTGAGAAATACATATCGCTAACAATGCAGTGCCTGTCTGAAGAGACTAAAATTCAGTATTGAAACTGACAGCATAGCATGGATGGAATTCAGTGCTAAAAATCACCTCGTGAGCAAAATCAAAACTCAAAACAAACAACACTGTGGTGGTATGCTACATTACAGCGATGTGACAGGAGAAACTTAACTCCGTATTCAGAAACGGCAAGCATAGAAGGGTTATGATAAACTTGAGTTAACTCTGGATTCCACTCACACACAATCAGTATTGCACCACAGTTCAAAGCCACACCAATTCGGACAAAAACTAGATACAGAATCACAGATAAGGGATTCCAAGGTATGTGAGCTTCAGAGAAGAGGAACACCAAATGTACTCTGATCCACTATGCAGCTATCCCCTTTGCTGAATCCTGAATCGCTCAGACCGCTCACTGTCAGTGAAGAACAGAAAGATCAACAAAAATTACCTTGTCAAAGATGCATGAGAAACTGAGAATTGAGAAGTAGGGCAACAATTACCTTGTCCTGGTTCTCTCCGGAGGGAGCAGCCTCGCTGCTATGACCGACGATGTAGAACAGCACGCAGGACGCCACGCTGAGCGCAAGAGAAGCGCCGAGAACGGCGAGGATGCCGTAGAGCCTCCTGGTCCCGCTCCCCTCGGGCTCTCCTGGCGCCGCCGGGGATGGCGACGATGCGCCGCCGCACGAGGCTCCGAGGCGGCTGATCGCGGCGCGTAGGCCGCAGGCGCGGGCGGCGTGGCGGCTCGCGTCCCTGATCCTGAAGCTCTCGATGCCGCGCGGGCGCTCGGGCTGGCCCGCGTCCTCCGCCGTGACGTCCCTCACCCAATCCGAAGCCGAGGAGCCGCGGGCCATAGTAGACGAGAGGAACCTGTCGAGGACGATGTTGCCCCGGCGAGCTTTGGCGCCGGCCATAGCTGCCGCCTCCTCCGGGATGAAGTGCTCGGGCCGGGGCTGCTTCCTGCCTCGAGCAGGGGGAGCTGGGTCGCCTGCGGCCGGTGCGCCCGCCGAAGTTGAAGCCCCCGCGGAGGCGATGCGCTTCGGGGAGTATTGCTTCCTGCTTCGCGACGGCAGGCGGCGATTGGTGTCGGGCGGCGAGGCGTGCGCGATCGCCACCGTGGCGCCGGGCGCTGACAGATTACTCCGTTCAGTGAGTACAGATGAATCATCAAGATCAAGAACGCAACCAAGAACTGAATGCTTCGGATTGTTGATCGATCTTACCGGCCATCGCAGAGAAGTCCGAAGACGACGACGCGCCAAGAACAGGCGACTCGGAACCGGCACCGTCGGGAGCTCCCACGGCGACGAACTTCGTCGGCCCGGCCTGCTTCCTTGACCGTGCGCGGAGGGAGTTGTACGGCGGCGTCGCGTCGGCAGCCGCTGATCGGAACTCTGACGAATTCGCCACAAGATGAATCAAGATTCAAGAACGGACGCGCCGCAGCCTTTAGTTCAGGCAATCGGTAAACACATGCCGGTGTTTGGAAATCTTACCGAAGTGAGTCTCCATAGGGTCCTCGAACGCCTCGCGGTCTTCGCCCTTGATGTTGGCAGACGCGGCCGCGGCCTCATCGGACTCCGGCGAAGGTTCCTGCGCCAAAGAAAGAACCAACAAGAACGTCAAGAAACAGAGCATTCCGCTCTTTCGGTCGCCCGCCGCTCCGAACCACCATCGATCAATCACCTCAAGATCCTGCTTCTTGGCGCCCTCCGACGCGGCGGCGCCGACGGGATTGTGCGTCTCGGGGACGCGCTCCTGTTCGCCCTCCTTGGCGCCGGCGAGAGCCGCCGACGGAGCGGGATCCTCCCCGCCCTGCTCCGTCTGCCCCTCGAGCGGATCAACAGCCGCGCGCTCGTATTGCTCCATGGGGATCGAGTTCTTGGCGTGGACGAAGATGAGGGAAGGCGAGGGGAGGAGGAGGAGGGAAGGCGGTTGTTCGAACTTTGAAAGAAGGCGGGGGCAGGCAGATGGTGGGGGCGAAGCCAAGGGCGCGAGCGGTTATGACTTATGAGCAGTTCCTCTCCGGTGTTGAGGCCCGGGTGTTCACGGGATCGGATGGTGGGCCCTGCTCTTCGCTTTCCTTGAGATCCGTTCGAGTGCAAATGTTGCATACTAACAACGTTTTCTCATGTTCAAAACAAAAGAAAAAAGTAAAAAAAAAACAGAAGCTAACAACTTGACTTTTCATACATTTTTGGCCAGCACTCTGCTCCGGCGCGCCGGCTGAATTTTCGGCCGGTCCGGCCGCAGCCGTTCAATCTGGGCTCTAATAGCCGTCAGATCTGGCTTCTTATCCTTCTTTGACTTCATCTTCAACCTCCGTCCCCACAAGCCTCCGCCACGCACGCCTCCGTCCTCTTGCCCCGCGAGCACCCGCGTCCTCTCCCTGTCGTCGCTGCTCGTCGCAGCATCCCACTTCCTCTCCCCTTGTCGTTCGCCGCTCGTCGCCGTCGACGCTCGTGCGTGCAGACTTGTCCACTCGGTTGAAGCTTTTTTAAACTCAGGTCGAAGCTTTTTTTGCTTAGGTTGAAACTTTTTCCACTGTTTGAAGCTTTTTTTTCATATCGATTGAAGCTTTTTCTATGGTTTGGAGCTCCCTCATTTGCCGGTTGAAGCTTTTCCACACACCAGTTGGAGCTTTTCTGCGATTGAAGCTTTTTTCCACATCCATTGAAGCTTTTTTTCATGGGGTTGAAGCTTTCTTCCATGCCGGTTGCAGCTTCGACGTCCACGCTTGCAACCTCGCTGTCGAAGAGCACAACTCCCATGGCCCCTGTTGGCCGTAGCCAGCCCTAGCATCATCATTTGCTGTTCGAAGCTTTTTTCAACGCTGGTTGAAGCTTCGTGCGACACCGGATGTAACTTTTTTGTTGTGAAGTGGTTGGTTGCAGCATTTGTCATCGTTGATTGAAGCTTTTTTTCACTTCGGTTGTAGCTTTCCAGACCGCCCGTTGCAACATCAGGGGGTGTTCCCCTTGGTGCCCCCAACTCGTCGTCCACCTCGATCTTGTAAGCCATGGCTGCCCTGTATGTGAGCTCGTAGGACGGTTCGAACATCCTGAATCGCCGGTTGCAGCTCTGGGGTAGTAGCCGATTTGGGGAAGACATGGCCGCTGGAGGTAGGTGATGTTGTGGAGAGAGAGAGAGGAATCTGGTGCTCACCGCGCTTGGGGAAGACGAGATCAACGCTGACATATGGTGACCAGCGCACAAAAAAGAGAGAGCACATGAAGGAGCTGAGCAGGTAGGCAGCCGTGGGGGGGAGCGACAAGAGAGAGAAAGCAATAAGGTAGGGGATGGATGGGTGGACTGTAGCAGCGGTGTGAAAGGGATAAGGCACGGGATAGTTTTTTTTGCGTGGGGCCACTGCTCGCTCGTTCACGCGTGGGAGACGACCGGCGCAAGCTTCGACCGGTCCGCCGGCTTGAAACGTTTCCCTATATTTTTTGCAAGACAGTACCGGTTTTGGTATGCGACATTGCAAATTGCACTGATAGTCGTCTAATTTTTTTACGGGTAAAGCCAACTTTATATTAATCAAAAACCGCAACTAGTAGGACGGAATTTTGGTCGTGTGGTTGCCCAAACCAAACATGATGACCCGCGGCTAGCGAAAGAGAAAATCTAGCTAAATTATGTGCGTCGACATTGGCCGCACGACCTTCAAAAATAAAATTAGAACTAAAAGTAGTTACTCTAGTTTTGATCTCGGTGATGATTGCTCCAACCTTCCATGGCTGCCTTGCTTAATATATGTCACCACTTGCTTTGAGTCAGAAGCTATAACAATGTTTTGCAAGTGAAGATATTTTGCTAATGATAGGGCTTCTCGTCAAGCTATTGCCTCCAACGTCAAAGGGTCGCAAACTCCTCCAATGACCAGAGAGGAACTGCTAGGGTAGTTTCCAGCGTTATCTCTGCAGACAGCCGATGCTGAGCCCCCTTTGCCTGGTCATCGACATGGATTTTAGCATGTCCCTGTGGGGGTGCCCGTGGACGTTGAACTCTTGTACTCGCAGGTGCAATACCTGTTGTTGTACCCATAGTCCTTGTCTCCCAAATAATTTAGAGCTCCGAAATGAACCAGTGTACAAACAAATGCAATGTTGCCAGTGTTTGGAAGATTCCTTCATGGATAGCCTTGCGTCGAGACGACCATATGGCCCATAATGTGACCGCCATCTTCACACAAACTTCTCATGTCATAATGCCTCAAGAAGAGAGAAGAGCCGTTGTATTTCATTAGGTTCCATCGCAGCAACCAAACGTTGACCTAGTTCCTCATCGACCAGGGCCCATGAACACCTCGATGTCGTGCATTCAACTAGCGAGTGTCGCTAAGAGTATGGTGAACCACAGAGACCACATGAGCTCAACGATGACATGTGTCTATGAGCTCTCGCATCTTCTGTCAAGAGGGATTGTTTTGAAAGACGCCATAAAAACAATATGATTTTTCCTGGTACCTGGATTTTCCATAAGGATTTCCATGCCCCTTCTTTGTTCATTGTGCATAATGCAATGCCCATGATGACAGAAATATCAAATGAAAAAGAACCCTCCTGCAGCCGTTGTCTATCCCACGTAGATGAGGTGGCATCAATTAATTCAGAAATATGTGTGGGTGGGTCTTGAATCAAACACCCATACGGTCGCATCATCTCATCTCAGGGAAGGCAATTATCATTCCAAATGTGTGTGTCCTCTCCATTGACTATCCTCTTTATCAACCATTGTTTTAGAGTATCTCTACCGTCCAAAATAGATCACCGAATCTGACTTGGGTGGCTATCAAGATTTGCATGCAACATCGATGACTCCGAGTAGTAGATACTTTTCAGAATAAGGGCACTTAGAGACTCAGGGTTATGCAAAAGCCTCCATGTATGTCTGGCAAGCATGGCTAGATTTAAAAGTTCAAAATCTTTGAAGCCTAAACCCCCCATACCTTTAGGTTGTGTCATAGCCTTCCAAGAGACCCAATGAGGTTTGCGATGTCCATCCTTGCTTCCCCATCAAAACTTCCTGATCAACATGTTGAGATGTTCACACAATCCTTTGGGAAGATTGAAAGATGACACAGTGTACACTGGAACTGCCTGGGCCATTGCTTTCACAAGTACCTCCTTTGCCTGCCCAGGACATAGTATTCTCAATCCAGTCTTAAACTTTGCTCCACATACGGTCCTTGAGATGCTTGAATGCACCATTTTTCAAGCTCCCTATATCAGAAGACATGCCCAGATATTTCTCATTTGATGTTTCATTGGGAACGTTCAAAATACCTTTGATATCATTGCGAACATTGTCAGGTACTCCTTTGCTAAAAAAGATAGATGATTTGGCGTGATTGATCCTCTGACCCATGACCTGGCAATAAATATCCAACAACGGGTTCACCTCGGTAGCACCCATACCATCTGCTTTGAAGAACAACAGGCTGTCATCGGCTAATAAGAGTTGGTTTACTAGCGGCGCTGTTGGTGCTAAAAGTATCGCACTCAAGTTGGTTGACTCACTTATGGATTTCAGGGGGCACGAAAGTCCCTCTGCTGCTAACAAAAACAAGTATGGTCGGGTCCCCTTGCCAGATCCCACGAGACGGCTTAAATTCTTCAAGTCTTCCCATTGAATAAAACTGAAAATTTGACAGATGTGACCACGCTCATTACAATGTCAACCTCGTCTAATGACACTTTGATAGTGTTACTAACAAACGAGGCCCAAATGCTAGGGATGATGTGGCGGAAGACATGGACCACTAGGCGAGGTTTAAAAAAAGGAGGATAACTCCGGCCTCTGCATCAGGATGATGCATACAACCATATATTATTAAGAATGCAAAATCCAACAGTCGAACAACATTGACTTGGAAATAAAGCGAAAAAATCCGAGGTCGCATGCCTCACGACAGTAACTCCACCAGATAAGCACTAACCCTATGTTACAAGATGACAGCAAAACAAAAAATACACAACTCCTAGACTACGCCTTCAAAAAGGAATCACCGCACATTGTGCCAAATGGTAAAACCATAGTTGTGCAAAATTTTAACTTTTCTTCGATTTTCTGAAATTGAAAAATAATAGTGTTGTGCCCTAGTTTGATAAGATAAATTGTGACAATGATGCCACTTGTAAAAAAAGTATTTTTATTATAGTAAGATCATCTATGCTTACTTTGTAAAAGAGATGAAGAGATGATCAAATATCAAATCATCGTCTCCTTCATAAAGCGAGCATTGATGTTCTTATTACACTATTAGTTTGTTGCATATGGTCCTCTCTGCTATTTAAGAAGGTCGGAGAGCCTCTCGCGTGGCAATGTGGGACTAAACCACATCATTCAGTATGGTGTTGTGGTGAGTTGGGGCTCTCGGGCGACGTTCATGGGCCGACGTCTCAGTTAATCCCATCGGCATAACGATGTATGTGTTTTTGTAAAAATCCATTACATTCACAGTTGATTTTATAGGCAGTTTTAAAAAATTGATCTAAAATATATTTAAATATGAAAGGAAAGGATAGAAATAGAGAGAGAGGGAGAGATAGAGAGAGAGATGAAAACTACCCTAGCGGCCCAGCCCTATGTAGCCCATCCCACCTACAGGCAACCCCGTCTTCAACCTCGCGCCTAGTGGCAGTGGACGATGCGTCCGAGAGCGCTGGTACATCTCCAATGTATCCACTTTTTCTCACGCCTTTCCTCTTGTTTTGGACTCTAATTTGCATGATTTGAATGAAACTAACTCCGGACTGACGCTGTTTTCAGCAAAACTACTATGGTGTTGTTTTTGTGTAGAAATAAAAGTTCTCGGAATGGAACAAAACTTTTTGAGGATTTTTTGTACCAATAATAAGAATTTCTGGAGCCAAGACCCACCGGAGAGGGGCCCCTAGGTGGGCACAACCCACCAGGGCGCCCCCCCTCTCCTGGCGCGCCCAGGTGGGTTGTACCCACCTGGTGGCCCCGCTGATGACTGATACATCTCCAACGTATCTATAATTTTTTATTGTTCCATGCTATTATATTATCTGTTTTGGATGATAACGGGCTTTATTTTACACTTTTATATTATTTTTGGGACTAACCTATTAACCGGAGACCCAACCCAAATTGTTGTTTTTTTGCCGATTTCAGTGTTTCGCAGAAAAGGAATATCAAATGGAGTCCAAACGGAATGAAACCTTTGGGAGCGTGTCGGTGTCAAAACCGGCGGATCTCGGGTAGGGGGTCCCGAACTGTGCGTCTAGGCCGGATGGTAACATGAGGCGAGGGACACGAAGTTTTACCCAGGTTCGGGCCCTCTCGATGGAGGTAAAACCCTACGTCCTGCTTGATTAATATTGATGATATGGGTAGTACAAGAGTAGATCTACCACGAGATCGGAGAGGCTAAACCCTAGAAGCTAGCCTATGGTATGATTGTTGTTCTGTATGTTGTCCTACGGAGTAAAACCCTCCGGTTTATATAGACACCGGAGAGGGTTAGGGTTACACAAAGTCGGTTACAATGGTAGGAGATCTACATATCCGTATCGCCAAGCTTGCCTTCCACGCCAAGGAAAGTCCCTTCCGGACACGGGACGAAGTCTTCAATCTTGTATCTTCATAGTCCAGGAGTCCGGCTGAAGGTATAGTCCGGCCATCCGGACACCCCCTAATCCAGGACTCCCTCAGTAGCCCCTGAACCAGGCTTCAATGACGACGAGTCCGACGCGCAGATTGTCTTCGGCATTGCAAGGCGGGTTCCTCCTCCAAGTACTTTATAGAAGATTTTGAACACAAAGATAATGTCCGGCTCTGCAAAATAAGTTTCCACATATTGCCATAGAGAGAATAATATTTACTCAAATCTAATCTGCTGACGTACTCCGTAGTGTGACACACCACGGCCAAGCCTTTATCCGAGTCGTTTCATTATCCCACCTCAGCGCGTCATGCGAGGCGGTTTCCTTGGCACGTCTTGTTAAAGCAGAGATCGTGTCCCCTTATTCCGGGATTCTCATCAATACGGGCGTGGGTAACCCAACCGCGCCATTGATTACGGCGCTTGGAGATAAGCGAGTTTTACCAGGCTGGTGGGGACACGTAGTTGCGTCCACCCATATAAGGGGATAAGGATCCACCTTTTCACCTACGCCTTCTTCCTCCCTTGCTTATCCATTCTCGCGCACTCGAGCTCCAGCGCCCAAGCCCGCACCCCCACCTCAACCTTCTCCAGCCATGTCCGGAGCGGGAGGCAAGTGGATGGTCTCCTCCGTCACGGAGGGACACATCAAAAAACTGAGGAAGGCCGGATACTTGTGTAACGACATCGCATACCGGCTTCCCGAAAAGGGGCAGCTCATCCCCACCCCTAGGCCCCATGAGAGGGTGGTGTTCCTCCCCCATTTCCTCCGCGGACTGGGCTTCCCTCTTCACCCATTTGTCCGGGGGCTCATGTTCTACTATGGCCTGGATTTCCATGATCTGGCCCCGAACTTTGTCCTCAACATCTCGGCGTTTATCGTCGTGTGCGAGGCGTTCCTCCGCATCCGCCCCCATTTCAGCCTATGGCTCAAGACTTTCAATGTCAAGCCGAAGGTGGTGCGTGGTAACCAGGCGGAGTGCGGAGGCGCCATGGTGGGCAAGATGCCCAATGTCTTATGGCTCGAGGGCCCCTTTGTGGAGACCCTGAAGGGGTGGCAATCGGGGTGGTTTTACATCACCGAGCCGCGCGACCTCGAATGGGTCGCAGCCCCCGAGTTTCGATCCGGACCCCCTACGCAGCTCACCTCCTGGAAAGGAGACGGGCCTGTCGTGGGGTAAAAAAGGAGAGCTGACCGGACTCCAAACATGCATCCAAACCCTGGTGGACAAGAAGCTCAAACTTGTCAACGTAGTCCAGTTTATGCTCATCCGCCTGATCCTCCCGTGTCAACAACGGGCTTTCAACCTGTGGGAGTTCGACCCGGTGCGGCACCGAACTCTGAGCAGGCTCTTCGACACGACGTACGAAGATGCCTGGAAGGTGCTTTTCAAGGGCGTCGAGGCCCCCGCATCCGCTACCGAGGATCGCGGATTCAGTACGCAGCGTCACGCTCATGCGGTAAGCTGTTTTTTTTTCCTTTTACAGGGTATCAGTTTTTCATAGTTTGACTCCATGCGGGATCTAAGCTCCCTTACCTTTGACAGGATTGGCAGGAGACGTCCGGACAGATCAACTGTCCGGCTCCTTTGCCCGAAGGCCCAGCGGAAGCTCGTTTGGCGAAGTTGCTGGTTCCGGCACCCCATGTGGTGCCGGAGAAGAAGGCCAAGAAGAAGGCCACGGGGACTCGAAAGAGTGCCCGGCGCCTGGAGGTGTCGGATCCCTCATCCGACGACTCCAAGACGCACCCCTCCCATGAAGACGAGGAGGAGGAAGAAGAGACCCCTCCCCCTCCAGTGGGGGAAGGGAAGAAAAGGAAGGCTGCCCCAACTGGGGAGGCCGAAGGGTCCAAGAAGGGGAAAACCCTTCCTCCAGACTACTCCACCGATGCCGACGACGGCTGAGAGGAGTGGCCGCTCAGGGCCAAGCCCCTGGCAAAATCGTAAGTATCCGGATACCAGAGTAATTCATAGTATTCGTTTATTGCACAGCTTTCCCTTATGTCGAATATGTTTATGCAGCCCACCCAAAGACCGGCTCGATGCATCCTCGAGCGGCTCACTAGACTCGTCGGATGTGAACTCGCTTCCGACGGCTTCCTCCCCCCGCCCTACGGACGACACCGAAGTGTTGTCCCAACAGGTTCCAAGCCGGGAGGAGGTGGTCCTGGAGGCGCCGCAAGGCGACCTCCCGGACTCCAGGAGTAAAGGGGATGAAACCCCCCAGGGCTCCAAGTCCGGCTCTAGGCCGAACACCGCTCCGAAACCTTCAAAGGTTCTAGAGTCCGGCGGGGGGCCTCCTTCCAAGAGGAGCAAGCCCACCGTGCCGGTGACCCCCGTCCAACCGGAGGCGCCGGACAATCTGTTGGAGGCGCTCCAAGGCGCCTCCATCGACGAGGAGCACCGCACCATTATGAGTGCGGTGGTCCAGAAGGTTCAGTCCGCCAAGAGCGGACTGACTGAAGCTTGTACTAGCCTTTTAACAGGCTTTGAGGTAAGTAAAGAATGTGTAAATAATATTGCCGCATAGACAGTAGCCCCTGATGCTCTGTTTGGCATTCGGGAAGAAAAGCCGAATAGAGGATCAAATAAAATTCGCAGGAGTCTAACAAAAAGGAGTCAATATGTGTATGCAGGCTTCTCTGCTTGCGTCCGCCGTACTGACTGCGGAAGTGGACACGCTAAAGTAGAACCTCGAGCGGTCCGAGCAAGAGCTCAGGCGTGCCAAGAAGCAGCTCGACGACAATGAAGGTAAGAAATACCTTGTTTAAATAAATATATATATATATAAAGGTGCAATTGCAGAAAATGATAGGATTATCGTGGCTATTGTAGGGGCCATGTCTGAGGTGGCGACCCTTAAGCAAGCGCTGCTCGAGGCCGACAAGAGGGCGGCCACGGAGCACACCGAGCGGGAGAAGTATGAGGCCCAGGTTGGCAAGGTGCGGCAAGAGCTCCAGGTTCTCATGAAAAAACAGGAGAGTTTGGAGCTTGACTCAAAGACGCGAGCATCCGAGCTCGCGGCGGCTATTGAAAATGCCAAGTCTGCCAAGGCCGAATCCCAGAAGACCCTCGAGGAGTTGGATGAGGTGAAGAAGATAGCGGCGGGTAAGGCATTCTTTATGCAAAGCAAACACATAAACGTGACTTATTTGTTACTTACCCGAATCCGGAGCTCTCCAGGAGCGTTCGCATATCTTCCCCAGAGTGTGTCCGATGCCGCCGCATTCTATCGAGCCGAGGAGGGCAGCTCGACAGAGAAGGTGTTCTGGTCTCAGTACGTTGAGGTCGGACACCCCGTGCCCCTGAGCGACCAGCTGAAGCAACTGGTCGAGCTCCACAAGGCAGCCGAACAGGCCATGAAGGGCCTCATAGTTCGGCTGTGGCCTGGAGAGGTTCTGCCTGGGAGCTATTTCGGGCTGGTGCGGCGGCTGGTGGGGGCTTGTCCGAGGCTCGAAGTCATCAAGCGCTCCGTCTGCATTGAAGGTGCCCGTAGGGCCCTTGCCCGTGCTAAGGTGCACTGGGGCAAGCTGGATGCTGAGAAGCTTGTGAAGGACGGGCCACCGCCGGGGAAAGAGCATCGCAAGCCCGAGAATTACTATAAGGATGTTCTGAAGGGTGCCTGCCTTGTGGCGGATGAATGTTCCAAGGATGTATTTTTTGAGTAAAACTCGCTCGTTTTGTCCTGTGCGCTGAAAACTTGTTCATATGCGCTAAGCAATGCTGTTGGAATTTAAAATATTACCTTCTGTGCGGCTGTTTATCAATTCTGAGAGATGGCGAGTCGTCGGCTTCTGCCCCCGTGCCGCTAGTGCTGGGGTGTTCAGGGATAAACCTGAGCGCTCTTTTCCCCATGTTTGGGTCCTTCGAGGGAGGCGCTCAGCCCAACGAACAAGGCAATCATACTATAATGCGTGAACACTCTCACTTAGCCATAGAATTCTATAATTTTAAATTTCGGCGAAGCCCTGGTATTCGGAAGACCGAGTTCGGGGCGCTATCCACGCCTTGGCCGGACGGAGCCGACTCCTCTCTCTAAGCGGCATAAGTCTTTAGGGACTCGAAAAACCTCTCGAACAGCGACCAGCCCTCGCTTCATCATGACAGTCAGTTTTAGCATTCTCCACTGAGGTGCTCGACCCAGCTCAACTGGGGCACAATCGCAGTGGTTCTCCTAGTGCTACCTTAGCCGATATAGCGGAACGTAAGGCACCAAAACATAGGAGCCGAGCAAACCCAACTATTGACCCAAGACATGATTCGGAGCCGATGCATATAATGCTATAAGTTCGGGGTGCCGCACTTGTTAAAGTGTTCGGACTTCTCACACCATGTTGATGGGTACTGAAGCCCCTGGCGTATTTTGTCCGTACCAAAGTGTACGGGTGCAACATGTCGTTAAGGAACATATATTAAAAAAGAGTAATGCAAAAATAGACAAAAGCTATGCATTGTTTATTAAAGAGGGCTGCGATCAAAGCAGAACGATACAACTAATGCGATAAGCAAAAGGTTGGACTATTTAACATGTCCGTTCTAGGGGCAAGCCGCGGAATAGTATGCGAAACAGGTATACAGCTCGTGATAGAGACCACCTGGGAGTTCCGTAATGCGGCGTGGCTTGTCTACTTCCCTGGTTCTTGCATCGTTTGTGCGGCAATTGAACTGCCGAACAGGCCTTCCGAAGAGTGGAGTCCTGAAAGTAAGAGAAAATTCAAAAATCGGCAGCCCCTGGTACGGTTTAAGCCGTGTTTCGGGCGTGCCGTGATGGTGCCCCTCCCCTGTACCCATGGTATTTCTAGAGCGTAGTTACGTACGCGAAGTACTGGTGTCGCATTTTTGCGAGGGCTGGGGTTGGGGCCGCATTGCTACGCCTGCTCGGATCGTGCCAGGCGGTCTTGTTGTAGGTTACTCCAGGCGCGCTTGACGGTGTCTGGTCGTTTAATGGCCGGACTGGAGAACTGCCTGGAGAGGCTGCTTTGTACTTCCGCTTCAAGGGCCGGCGTGTGCTCCTCCGTTCAGAGGGAGCGTTCGGTGTTTCCATTGACCGTAATTACTCCTCGAGGGCCTGGCATCTTGAGCTTAAGGTATGCGTAGTGCGGTACCGCATTGAACTTGGCGAATGCGGTTCGCCCGAGCAGTGCGTGATAGCCACTGTGGAATGGGACTATGTCGAAGATTAACTCCTCGCTTCAGAAATTATCCGGAGATCCGAAGACCACTTCAAGTGTGACTGAGCCTGTACAGTTGGCCTCTTCACATGGTATTACGCCTTTAAAGGTCGTTTTGGTGGGCTTAATCCTCGAGGGATCTATGCCCATTTTCCGCACTATATCATAGTAAAGCAGGTTCAGGCTACTGCCGCCGTCCATAAGGACTCTAGTGAGATGAAATCCGTCAATAATTGGGTCTAGAACCAATGTGGTGAATCCGCCATGACGGGTGCTAGTGGGATGGTCCCTTCGATCAAAGGTGATCGGGCAGGAGGACCATGGGTTGAACTTTGGGGCGACTGGCTCTATCGCGTATACGTCCCTTAACGCGCGCTTCCACTCCCTTCGATGTAATCTTCTTTTGCAGTGTGTTTGTCGAGATCCGATGAATTGTGGGTTTATGATCAAGTTTATCTATTGAACAATATTTGAATCTTCTCTGAATTCTTTTATGTATGGTTGGTTTGTCTTTGCAAGTCTCTTTGAATTATCAGTTTGGTTTGGCCTACTAGATTGATCTTTCTTGCAATGGGAGAAGTGCTTAGCTTTGGCTTCAATCTTGCGTTGCTCGATCCCAGTGACAGAAAGGGAAACGACACATATTGTATTGTTGCCATTGAGCATAAAAAGATGGGGTTTACATCATATTGCATGAGTTTATCCCTCTACATCATGTCATCTTGCTTACGGCGTTACTCTATTCTTATGAACTTAATACTCTAGATGCATGTTGGATAGCGGTCGATGTGTGGAGTAATAGTAGTAGATGCAGGCAGGAGTCGGTCTACTTGTCACAGACGTGATGCCTATATACATGATCATACCTAGATATTCTCATAATTATTCGCTTTTCTATCAATTGCTCGACAGTAATTTGTTCACCCATCGTAATACTGATGCTATCTTGAGAGAAGCCACTAGTGAAACCTATGGCCCCCGGGTCTATTTTCCATCATACAAGTTTCCAATCTATTTTATTTTGCAATCTTTACTTTCAATCTATATCATAAAAATACCAAAAATATTTATCTTATTATTATTATTATCATCTCTATCAGATCTCACTCTTGCAAGTGGCCATGAAGGGATTGACAACCCCTTTATCACGTTGGTTGCGAGGTTCTTATTTGTTTGTGTAGGTACGAGGTAACTCACACGTGGTCTCCTACTGGATTGATACCTTGGTTCTCAAAAACTGAGGGAAATACTTACGCTGCTTTACTACACCACCCTTTCCTCTTCAAGGGAAAACCAACGCAGTGCTCAAGAGGTACCAATGACCCTGCTGATACTATAAATTCACAATATTCCAGAAAAAATCAGGGAGAAAGAGTTATCACGATCCACGAGACGGAGCCGCCGCCAAGCCCTGTTCTTCCTCGGGAGGGCAGATCTGGAGTCCGTTTGGGGCTCCAGAGAGGGGGATCTTCGTGCTTCGTCATCACCAACCCTTCTCCATCGCCAATTACATGATGCTCACCATCAGTAGTGAGTAATTCCTTCGTAGGCTCGCTGGTCGATGAGGAGTTGGATGAGATTCATCATGTAGTCGAGTTAGTTTTGTTAGGGCCTGATCCCTAGTATCCACTATGTTCTTAGATTGATGTTGCTATGACTTTGCCATGCTTAATGCTTGTCACTTTGGGCCCGGGTGCCATGATTTTAGATCTGAACCATTTATGAATTCATCATTATATCCATGTTTTGGATCCGATCTTGCAAGTTATAGTCACCTACTACGTGTTATGATCCAGCAACCCCGGAGTGACAACAACCGGGCCCATTCCCGGTGATGACCGTAGTTTGAGGAGTTCATGTATTCACTATGTGTTAATGCTTTGTTCCGGTTCTCTATTAAAAGGAGGCCTTAATATCCCTTAGTTTCCAATATGGAACCCACTGCCACGGGAGGGTAGGACAAAAGATGGCATGCAAGTTCTTTTAATAAAGCACGTATGACTATTTACGGAATACATGCCTACATTATATCGATGAACTAGAGCTAGTGCCATATCGCCCTAGGTTATAATTGTCTCATGATGAATATCATCCAACAAGTCACCGATCCAATGCCTACGAATTTATCTTATGTTGTTTCTGCTAAGTTACTACTACTATCATCACTGTTACACTTGTTACAAATTACTGCTATCATTGTTACTGTTACCGTTACTGCTGTCACTACTACCAAAACTATCAAACTATTTTGCTACTGATCATATTGTTGCAGATAATTAATCTCCAGGTGTGGTTGAATTGACAACTCAGCTGGTAATACCTTAAAATATTCTTTGGCTCCCCTTATGTCGAATCTATAAATGTGGGTTGAATACTCTACCCTCGAAAACTATTGTGATCCCCTATACTTGTGGGTTATCAAGCGCTGATATGTCTCCAACGTATCTATAATTTTTGATTGTTCCATGCTATATTATATTCTGTTTTGGACATTATTGGGCTTCATTATACACTTCTATATTATTTTTGGGACGAACCTATAAACCGGAGGCCCAACCCAGAATTACTGTTTTTTTTGCCTATTTTAGGGTTTCGTAGAAAAAGAATATCAAACGGAGTCCAAATGGAATGAAACCTTCGGGAACGTGATTTTTGGAACGAACATGATCCAGAGGACTTGGACCCTACGTCAAGCAATCAACGAGGTAGGGGGCGCGCCTACCCCCCCCCCCGGCGCGCCCTCCACCCTCATGGGGCCCACGTTGCTCCACCAACGTACTCCTTCCTCCTATATATACCTATGTACCCCCAAACTACCAGATACGGAGCCAAAACCCTAATTCCACCATCGTAACTTTCTGTATCCATGAGATCCCATCTTGGGGCCTTTTCCGGAGCTCCGCCGGAGGGGGTATCGATCACGGAGGGCTTCTACATCAACACCATAGCCTCTCCGATGAAGTGTGAGTAGTTTACTTCAGACCTACGGGTCCATAGTTATTAGCTAGATGGCTTCTTCTCTCTTTTTGGATCTCAATACAAAGTTCTCCCCCTCTCTTGTGGAGATCTATTCGATGTAATCTTCTTTTGCGGTGTGTTTGTTTAGACTGATGAATTGTGGGTTTATCATCAAGTTTATCTATGAACAATATTTGAATCTTCTCTGAATTCTTTTATGTATGATTGGTTATCTTTGCAAGTCTCTTCGAATTATCAGTTTGGTTTGGCCTACTAGATTGATCTTTCTTGCAATGGGAGAAGTGCTTAGCTTTGGGTTCAATCTTGCGGTGTCCTTTCCCGGTGACAGTAGGGGCAGCAAGGCACGTATTGTATTGTTACCATCGAGGATAACAAGATGGGGTTTATATCATATTGCATGAGTTTATCCCTCTACATCATGTCATCTTGCTTAAAGCGTTACTCTGTTCTCTTGAACTTAATACTCTAGATGCATGCTGGATAGCGGTCGATGTGTGGAGTAATAGTATTAGATGCAGGCAGGAGCTGGTCTACTTGTCTCGGACGTGATGCCTATATACATGATCATACCTAGATATTCTCATAATTATGCTCAATTCTATCAATTGCTCAAAAGTAATTTGTTCACCCACCGTAATACTTATGCTCTCGAGAGAAGCCTCTAGTGAAACCTATGGCCCCCGGGTCTATTTTCCATAATATTAATCTTCCAATACTTAGTTATTTCCTTTGCCATTTATTTTACTTGCATCTTTATCATAAAAATACAAAAAATATTATCTTATCATATCTATCAGATCTCACTCTCGTAGCTGACCGTGAAGGGATTGACAACCCCTTTATCGCGTTGGTTGCGAGGAGTTTATTTGTTTGTGTAGGTGCGAGGGACTCGCGCGTGGCCTCCTACTGGATTGATACCTTGGTTCTCAAAACCTGAGGGAAATACTTACGCTGCTCTGCTGCATCACCCTTTCCTCTTCAAGGGAAAACCAACGCAGTGCTCAAGAGGTAGCAAGAAGGATTTATGGCGCTGTTGTCGGGGAGTCTACGCAAAAGTCAACATACCAAGTACCCATGACAAACCCTTATCTCCCGCATTACATTATTTGCCATTTGCCTCTCATTTTCCTCTCCCCCCACTTCACCTTGCCGTTTTATTCGCCCTCTCTCTCTCCGTTCTTCCTCTCTTTCTCTATTCGCCTCTTTTTGTCCGTTTCTTGTTTGCTTGTGTGTCGGATTGCTTGCTTGTCATGATGGCTCTATCTAGATCTGGTGATCTCCACCTTAAAAGGTTAGAAGAGATCGAAAGCAACGTCAGGAGTTTTATGGTCTTACAATTTGAGCATAATAATTTCTTTAGAAATGAGATTAAAGAACAAAAAAGCTTTATGGGTTATATGAATAGAGAGCTCGATGATATGTCTAAAGAATTTGATGGTTTGAAATCTCAGATTGCTCATCTTGAGAAGTTAATAGCTGAAGTTTCGGATAAGCAAGCCGCCTTAGTTAATAAGATGGCCGCTAAGCCGGAATTTTTTTTGGAAGACAAAGATGAAGATCTAAAAGTTATTGATGTGTCCCCTATTAAATCTTTGTTTTGTAATATGAATCTTGATAATGATGGGACTGGATATGATCCACCTTTACCTAGAAGGCGTTCCAAAAATTCGGAGTCTTTAGATCTTGATGCTAAAATTGTTAAAAGTGGGATTGAAGAAGTCAAAACTTTAAATATTAATGAACCCACTATTTTGGATTTCAAGGAATTTAATTATGATGATTGCTCTTTGATAGATTGTATTTCCTTGTTGCAATCCATGCTAAATTCTCCTCATGCTTATAGTCAAAATAAAGCCTTTACCAAACATATCGTTGATGCTTTGATGCAATCTTATGAAGAAAAACTTGGGTTCAAAGTTTCTATCCCTAGAAAACTTTATGATGAGTGGGAACCTACTATTAAAATTAAGATTAAAGATCATGAATGCTATGCTTTGTGTGATTTGGGTGCTAGTGTTTCCATGATTCCAAAGACTTTGTGTGATTTGCTACGTTTCCATGATTTTGATGATTGCTCTTTAAACTTGCACCTTGCGGATTCCACTATTAAGAAACCTATGGGAAGAATTAATGATGTTCTTATTGTTGCAAATAGGAATTATGTGCACGTGGATTTTATTGTTCTTGACATAGATTGCAATCCTTCATGTCCTATTATTCTTGGTAGACCTTTCCTTAGAACGATTGGTGCAATTATTGATACACTACTAGGAAAAACCTTATACACAGAATCTTACCAGCAGCGCGTGTTCAAATGAGGCGCTACTGCTACTTAGCAGTAGCGCGTGGTCAGAAAGGGCGCTACTGCTCTCCACTTAGCAGTAGCGCGGCAGGAATAAAACACGCTACTACTATAATTCCCACACCGTTGCCGACATACTAGGTATAGTAGTAGCGCCCTTCGACAAACCGCGCTACTGCTATCAAATTAGTAGTAGTGCGCTTTTAGGTTAGGGCGCTACTGCTAAGTTTGAACTTGTCCACAGGACGGGCCCAGCTTAGTAGTAGCGAGTTTGTGAGGAGCGCGCTACTGCTGCGGATTAGCAGCAGCGCGTTTTCTTTTCCCACGCTACTGCTAAAGCTATTTTGACACAACCCCCATGCAGGCTTCCCTCCTCTGCTTCCTCCCCCAATTCCCCACTCTCTCTTCTCCCCTCGTCGCCTCCGCCGTAGCCCCTGCCCTCGCCCTCGCCGGAGCCCCTGCCCTCGCTCTTTGTCGGAGTCTGCCCTCGATGTCGCTGTGCGCCTGTGCTCCTCCCCCTCGACCTCGACCTTGCCGGAGCCCCTGCCCTCGCTCTCCGCCGCCGTCTCCCTTGACCCCGCCTCGCCGCCGTCTCCCCTGACCCCGCCTTGCCGCCGTCTTCCCCGACTCCTCCTCGCCGCGCCTCGGTGCCGCCATCTCCCCGACCCCATCTCTCTCTCCGCCCTCGGTAAGCACTCTCCCCTCCCCTCTTCTCTGCTCTCTGCTCTGCTCTCTCTCTCTCTGTTAGTATGAACCCTAGCTATTTAGTGCTAGTTAGTATGAACCCTAGGTTATTTTTAGTGCTAGTTAGTTAATTACAATTAGTATGAACCCTAGTTAAAAAACCTAGGATAGATTATTGGCTATTTTTTAGTGGTACTTAGTATGAACCCTAGGTTTCAAACTATTGCTATTTGTTAATTAAAGCAATTGTTGCTATTTATTATTTTTTAGTTAAAGCAATTGTTGCAATTTAAAAAAACCTCTTACATTTTTCTTCAAGTTCTATATTTTTCTTCCTGCTATATGCAAATTTGAAGTGGACATGTGATATGTGGACATGTGATTTGGACATGTCACATTTGGAATTTGGACATGTCATATTTGTACATGTGATGTTTTGGACATGTTATATTCGGAAAATGATGATTATGTGCAGGGTAAATGATCCGAGCGGTTCTCGGGCGCCAGCCATAAATGGTTCAAAAGCAGACATGAAGCAGAAGCTAGTTACTTGAGGTTCACGCTAACGCGAGAGAGGACTCATAACCGCCGCCTCATGTACTGCATAGTTTCGTTCTCACTCATAGTGATAGCTCTTTTTGTCTATATCATTGTTTAGATGGATGACGATGTAGTTGCAAGTATTTGAGGCATCTCATAACTTGTATCGCTATTTCGAGAGAGACGTCATTTTGTGTTGGATGATGATTATGGTGATGACATGATCGATTTGATGAGGCTATTTGTATGTGTATGATATGATCGGATTTGTATGTGTATGATATGCTAGAGACTATTGTATAAAACACTAAACAAAATTCAGCAGCACAAAATATGGAGCAGAAAAAAAATTCAGAAACTAATAACAGTAGCGCGGGGTATTGCTTTAGTAGCAGCGAGGTATTAGCAGTAGCGCTTTCTATACTAGGGCTCTATAGATATTAGTAGCAGCGCGTTTTTACGACGACCGCTGCTACTATCCCTAGATAGCAGTAACATGGGTCAGCACGCGCTACTGCTAAGCGTTAGCTGTAGCGCCATATCAGTAGCGCAGCTTCCCGCGCTACTGATAAGCATTTTACCCGCGCTACTGCTAGGCTTTTCCCAAGTAGTGATATGAAGGACGGGAATATTAGATTCCAATTTCCGTTAAGGAAAGGCATGGAACACTTCCCTAGAAAGAATATTAAATTACATTATAAATCTATTATGAGAGCCACTTATGGATTGCCTTCCAAAGATGGCAATACCTAGATCTATCTTCGCTTTTATGCCTAGCTAAGGGCGTTAAACGATAGCGCTTGTTGGGAGGCAACCCAATTTTATTTTTATTCCTTGCTTTTTGCTCCTGTTTAGTAATAAATAATTTATCTAGCCTGTGTTTTGGTTGTGTTTTTTGTGTTTAGTTAGTGTTTGTGCCAAGTAGAACCGTTGGGAAGACTTGGGGAAAGTCTTTTTGATCTTGCTGTAAAAAACAGAAACTTTAGCGCTCGCGAGAATTGCTGCCATTTTTTACTGGAGAGTGCTATTTAGTTAATTATTTTTGAAAATGATTAATAGATAAATTCCTCACGTCCAGAGATTTATTTTAGAATTTTTGGGGTTCCAGAAGTATTCGAAACCTACAGATTACTACAGACTGTTTGGTTTTTGACAGATTCTGTTTTTCGTGTGTTGTTTGCTTATTTTGATGAATCTATGGCTAGTAAAATAGTTTATAAACCATAGAGAAGTTGGAATACAGTAGGTTTAACACCAATATAAATAAAGAATGAGTTCATTACAATACCTTGAAGTGGTGTTTTGTTTTGTTTCGCTAACGGAGCTCGCGAGATTTTCTACTTTAAGTTTTGTGTTGTGAAGTTTTCAAGTTTTGGGTAAAGATTTGATGGATTATGGAACAAGGAGTGGAAATATCCTAAGCTTGGGGATGCCCATGGCACCCCCAAGATAATCTAAGGACACCTAAAATCCAAAGCTTGGGGATGCCCCGGAAGGCATCCCCTCTTTCGTCTACTTCTATTGGTAACTTTACTTGGAGCTATATTTTTATTTACCACATGATATGTGTTTTGCTTGGAGCGTCTTGTATTATTTGAGTCTTTATTTGTTAGTTTTCCACAATCATCCTTGCTGCACACACCTTTTTGAGAGAGACACTCATGATTGGGAAATTGTTAGAATACTCTACGTGCTTCACTTATATCTTTTGAGTTATATAGTTTTTGCCCTAGTGCTTCACTTATATCTTTTAGAGCACGTTGGTAGATTTGTTTTATAGAAACCATTGTTATCTCATGCTTCACTTAGATTATTTTGAGAGTCCTACAAAACAGCATGGTAATTTGCTTTAATTATGTTAGGCATTCAAGATTAATAATAAAATTTTCTTATGAGTGCGTTGAATACTATGAGAAGTTTGAAACTTGATAATTATTTTGAGATATGGAGATGGTGATATTAGAGTCATGCTAGTTGATTAGTTGTGAATTTGAGAAATACTTGTGTTAAAGTTTGTGATTCCCTTAGCATGCACGTATGGTGAACCGTTATGTTAAGAAGTCAGAGCATGATGTATTTATTGATTGTCTTCCTTATGAGTGGCGGTTGATACGTCTCCAACGTATCTATAATTTTTGATTGCTCCATGCTACATTATCTACTGTTTTGGATGTTTATGGGCTTTATTATACACTTTTATATTAATTTTGGGACTAACCTATTAACCCAGAGCCCAGTGCCAGTTTCTGTTTTTTTTTGCCTATTTTAGGGTTTTGAAGAAAAGGAAAATCAAATGGAGTCCAATTGACCTGAAACTTCACGGAACTCATTTTTGGAAGGAAAGCAACCCGGGAGTGTCGGTGTACTAGAGTAGGGGTACCCTAGTATCCCGAACTTGTGCACGGGCAGTCGCAGCATCCCGTGGCAAGGCTTGCCGGGTGACCGCCAAGGTCCTCCGTGGTTCCTTTGGAGCCATTCAAGGACAAAGTATCCAAGCCAAGGAGACAAGACCCCGGCAAGAGGAACTTGCCGCGATACGCCACGCGTCCCGGCAAGGCCCGGTGAGCGACAAGCTCCCGGACGCGATAAGACAACGACCGCGGCAAGGCGCTTGCCGCGGCAAGCCACCACTCTGTGCCCGCGCTCCAGCACATCCACCAACGTGTCGCTCTGGGACCCTTCCAGGCGTACGTGGCGGGAGGCTGTGCAGCCAGTGGTCCGCGGTGGCAAGCGGCGCTGACAAGATTGCCATCGTGGCGAGCGGTGGCGGCCCTGACGGTCCCTTTTGCACTATTTGAGCGACGCAGACAGGCATTTAATGCCTTTGTCCCCTGCCGTCAGGGTTAGGTATGATACACTGTAGCAGGTAGCTGTACCAACCACAACACCTTTCCATTTTTACCCTTGTCTACATTGCCACCTGTCGGTGACCCCTTGAGCATATAAAAGGAGGCCCATGCGCAACGTAGAGGGGGAGGAGGAAAACACTCACGCTCGGTCTCGTTAGCTGCTGGGGTGTACTGTAGCACTCCGCGCTCCCGAGCAAGAACTCAATACAAACCACAAAGCAGGAGTAGGGTTTTACGCATCCGTGCGGCCCGAACCTGGGTAAACTGCTCGTGTGCTTCGCCTCGATCCGCTCTTCGTGCGACCCTCGCCCCCGCCGAACCGAAAGGGACTCGGTCCGCCGGTCCCATAGGTGCTCGTGGATCAATCGCCCGACATCTTTGGCGCGCCAGGTAGGGGGATCGAGGTTGTGTGAACCAGATCCGGCATTCACACGAGCTAGATCTTCATCATCTTCATCGACATGCCGCCGAAGAAGAAGGCTTCGGAGGCGGCTGCTCCGTCCGCGCCGAACCCACCACCGCCGGAGCAAACGGCTGATGGGGCAGACGCCGGCGGAAGAACGGGCGTCGACGAAGGAGCTCACGGTGCTGCCAGGTCCAAGGACAAGGCTGCGCTGCCCATCGGCGGTGTAGCCGGCTCCCACAACGACCGAGCGCACTCCAAGACCTCGGCGTCCGTACATGCACCGCGCCCATCTCAGGAGGCGCGGGACCGGCAGCGTCATGGTACTCACGGTACCATGCGTTTGCTGGACCAAGATCGAGCTGGTGGATCTCGGAGTGCTCAAGACCAGCATGCACGCCAACATGCTGGCACGAGCGAGGCACGGTCGCCTGGACGGGATACTGCTCCTTCTAACATAGTTAGAAGTCCGAGCATATCCCGCTCCTCACACCGTTCGCCACTGCCACCCGCCACTACAGCAGAAGCTTTGGCGCGAGCTCAACTGCCCCTGGACTACCCTCCAACGGCAGATAAGATCGACGACTGGAGGGCCACCATTCAGAGTCTCATCGGCTTCGCCAACGGCGACACTCAACGGCAGCCAAGCACGTCGCAGCCGCGGCAAGTCAGCCAGGCACAAGCCGATGGCGACAAGACCGGTGGGGGTGCAACCACTGTGCACTCTCCGCCCCGAAGGCCAAGATCGCCGACTCGCCGGATCCACCTCGACAGCGACTCCACCGCGTCATCAGATCCACGAGCTCGTCGCGATCAGCGCCAAGTTCTTCACGAACGACAGCAAGAAGACGCTCGTACTCACATCGAGCGCCGAAGAGAAGCGCGCCGTCAATCGGACCAGCGCGCTGGGCCCTCTGTCGACGTGCATGCGCCAGGGGAACCAGGCGACTTGCCGTACGCGGTAGGTTGCCCTGCGTTTACTCGTGAGCTGCGGCAAGTCCAGTGGCCCAGCAAGAAGAATTTCAAGCCAGACATACCAGAGAAGTATGACGGCAAGTCGCATCCGTCGGAGTTCCTCAGCATCTACACCATCGCGGTGCAGGCTGCCGGGGGGCGGGACGACAAGATCCTTGCCAACTACTTCCCGCTGATGCTTAAGCCCAACGTCAGGTCCTGGCTCATGCACTTGCCGGACAACTCCATATCCTCATGGGCAGACCTATGCCATCAGTTTGTCGGCGCCTTTACAGGCGGCCACAAACCTCATGGCCAAGAGAGTGACCTTCACCTGCTCTCCCAGAAGGAAGGAGAGCCCCTGCGCAAGTACATTCAGAGATTCAGCCGTGTACAGCACAACATCCCAGATGTCCACCCTGCCGCGGTCATCAGCGCGTTCCATCAGAACGTGCGTAACCGTAGGATGAGGGAGGAGATGGCGATGTGCAAGATCAGAGACGTCAGTGAGCTGTATGCCTTGGCCGACAAGTGTGCACGTGCTGAGGAAGGGAGGAAACTCCCCAGAGAGAATACAGGAGCAGGAGGATCTGACAGCGAGGATGCTGCCCCGGCAAAGAAAAACCGGCGGCGGAACAACAGGAAGAAGAAAGGCAAAGGTGTGCTAGTCATTGAGCAGTCCGGCAACGAAGGTGGCGCCAAGAAAGCCAAAGCTGGTAGCTCCGGCAAGGAGATTGCCGCAAGCACCAACTGCCAGACTGTGGCGGTCGCCGACAAGCAGGACGGCACCGACAAGCAGTACTGCAAGATCCACCGCACCAAGGGCCATGACCTCCAGAGCTGCAAGAAGGTCGAGCAGCTTGTCCAGCAGCAAAAGGCTGAATACGAGCAACGCGACAAGGAGAGGGCCCAAGGAGGCGCTGGAGAATCTGGCAAGAAGCGCGCCGGCCGGGGAGGACGCCGCGGCAAGGCCAAGCAGCGGCAAGGAGACAGACCTCCCCGCGGCCGCGACAAGGATGAAGATGACGACGACGATGAAGACATGGATGATGTTGAGACCAGTGAGCAGGAGTTCCAGAAAGCCACAGAGGTCTTGTGCGTTGACGGCGGCGCTTCTCTGCATACTTCGCACCGCCAACTCAAGCAGTGGGTGCGGGAAGTCAATGCGGCGGAACCACCTGTCGAGTCACGCAAGCTTCTGAAATGGTCCAGCACGCCTATCATCTTGGATATTGAGGACCACCCTGATCGCACAACTGCGGTCGGGTGCTTGCCGATGTTGGTTTCACCAACTATCCGCAACCTCAAGGTCACTAAGATGCTAGTTGACGGCGGGGCCGGCTTGAACCTGATCTCCTCCGCTGTACTCCAGAAACTCCAGATCCCTGACAGCGAGCTTGAAGAGACCGGCACATTCCAAGGAATCAACCCGGGAAGGAGCAATCCGAAGGGGAAGGTCACGTTGCCAGTAACATTTGGCAGCAAGTTGAACTTCAGGACTGAGAGGGTCACTTTTGACGTTGCCGATTTTCCATTGCCTTACAATGGGATACTCGGCCGTCCAGCACTCACCAAGTTCATGGCAGCCTCTCACTACGCATACAACATGCTGAAGATGCCAGGCCCGATAAGCGTCATCTCTGTCCCTGGCGACAAGAAGGATGCTCTTATCTGCGCCGACAAGATCTACCGGGAAGCGGCAGCCGCAACAGATCGCAAGTCACCTGCCGTTGAAGCTCCCGGGGGGAAGAAGAAGACCAAGTCCGGCAAGAGTTCTGATGCCCACTCCGGCAAGCGCACCTCTTCGGAGTGCTGCGCTGCCATCGAGGACGCACCATCGAGCTCCACCGGCAAGTGTAAGAAGACAATGGCAGCTCCGCCAGAGACCAAGAAGGTGTCCGCCAAGGAGGACGGCACTGGTGGTACCTTCACCATCAGTGCCACTCTTGACCCTAAATAGGAAAGCGTGCTCATTGCTTTCCTGCGGGCGAACATCGACGTGTTTGCGTGGCAACTGTCTGACATCCCCGGTGTTCCCAGGAAAGTAATTGAGCACCATCTTGCCGTTTGTCCTCATGCGCGGCCCGTCAAGAAGAAGGTCAGGAAGCAAGCAGTGGAGCGCCAAGAATTCATCGCAGAAGAGATCAAGAAGTTGGAAGCAGCAGGCCTTGTCAGAGGAGTGCTCCATCCTACGTGGTTGGCCAATCCTGTAGTCATGCGCAAGGCGAACGGGAAATGGAGACTTTGTATCGACTTTACCGATGTTAACAAAGCTTGTCCCAAAGACCCATTTCCTTTGCCGCGCATTGACCAGATTGTTGACTCCACGGCCGGATGTGACTTGCTTTCATTTCTTGACGCATACTCAGGATACCATCAGATCTTCATGGCAGAAGAGGATGAGGAGAAGACCGCATTCATCACTCCATGTGGCACGTACTGTTTCATACGGATGCCTTTCGGTTTAAAAAATGCTGGTTCAACATTTGCAAGGGTAGTCCATGTCGCTCTTGAGCCACAAATACACAGAAACGTGGAAGCCTACATGGATGACATAGTGGTCAAGAGCAAGGACAAGGCAACTCTGATTCAAGATTTAGACGAGACCTTTGCAAATCTGCAGAAGATCAGCCTCAAGCTCAACCCCGAGAAGTGTGTGTTTGGAGTCCCCTCTGGCAAGCTTCTCGGGTTCTTCGTGTCTCAGCGGGGAATCGAAGCCAATCCCGACAAGATCAAGGCCATTGAGCAGATTGAAGCACCAAAGCGCGTCAAGGATGTACGAAGACTTGCCGGTTGCGTGGCTGCTCTCAGCAGGTTTATCTCTAGGTCTGCTGAGCGCGCGCTGCCGTTTTTCAAAATATTGAAAAAGGCAGGTCCAATGAAATGGACTCCGGAAGCGGAGGCTGCGCTGCAAGACTTGAAGAGATACCTGTCCTCCACTCCAACACTTGTCGCACCTAAGCCACAAGAGAAGTTGCTGCTGTATATAGCGGCAACCAATCAAGTGGTTAGTGCTGCGTTAGTAGCAGAGAGGGAGGCAGATGACGAGCCAGCAACCACGGCAGGCGCATCCAGCGACAAGCGGGGGGCTTCCCCGACAAGCTCTGGTCCCGACAAGGATGGATCTGCGCAGACGCGCGAGGAGATGCAGAAGAGAATGGTACAGTGCCCAGTTTACTTTGTCAGTTCCCTTCTGCAGGGGGCTAGGTCAAGGTACTCTGGCATGCAGAAATTGCTTTTCGGCCTTCTCATGGCCTCGAGAAAGCTGCGCCATTACTTCCAAGCACATGAGATCACAGTTGTCACTCGTTTTCCGCTGAAGAGGATACTACAAAATCCAGAAGCGACAGGCAGGATTGTTGAGTGGGCACTGGAACTGTCAAGCTTTGGCCTCAAGTTTGAGAGTACTTCAACTATCCAAAGCAGAGCATTGGCAGAATTCATAGCAGAATGGACGCCAACACCAGATAAAGAAATTCCAGAAACGAGCATCCCCGTCGAGGAAGAAAGCAAAGAGTGGCTGATGTACTTTGATGGTGCCTTTTCGCTGCAAGGCGCCGGCGCTGGCGTGCTGCTTGTCGCACCCACCGGAGAGCACCTCAAGTACGTAGTCCAGATGCACTTTCCCAAGGAGCAAGCAACAAACAATACTGTAGAGTATGAAGGCTTGCTTGCCGGTCTCAGGATCGCGGCAGACCTTGGGATCAAGAAGCTCATTGTCAGGGGTGACTCGCAGCTTGTCGTCCGCCAAGTGAACAAGAGCTATCAGAGTCCGTTGATGGAAGCCTACGTCGACGAAGTGAGAAAGCTAGAAGAGCACTTTGACGGCCTACAGATGGAGCATGTTCCAAGAGCTCAGAACGACATTGCCGATGGCCTATCAAAGTGCGCCGCACTTAAGTTACCTGTGGAACCAGGGATCTTTGTGCTCAAGCTGACTCAACCGTCTGTAACGCCATCAACTGGACAGAGCAAGAAGAGGAAGTTGGTTTCTGGTGACTATTTTCCGGCAGAGCTTCCCGAAGCCGCCGCCAAGAAGGTCCCCAAGATCAACGCCAAGAGCGCTGAGGAGCAGTCTGCTCTGGCAAGCCCTAGGGTTTGTTCCGTTGAAGCACAAACTCCCGACAAGTTTTGCTCCGGCAAGCTTGCCGGGGAACGTCAAGCTCCGGCAGAGCCGCAGGTTCTCGCGTAGAAGCGGATGTTCCCGCAGCAGCAGATTTGCCTTTAGTCCTTGTTGTCGAGCCACAAGCTCCAGCATGGGCACAGCAGATTGTCCGTTTCCTTCAGACAGGAGAACTTCCCAAAGAGCAAGAAGAAGCGGAAAGAGTAGCCCGACAGTCAAGTATGTACCAGTTTGTCGACAACACACTGTACAGAAGAAGACTCAACGGTGTGAAATTGAAGTGTATTCACCGGGAAGACGGACAAAAGCTGTTGGCAGAGATACATGGAGGCATATGTGGTCACCACATTGGCGCAAGAGCACTTGCTGGCAAAGCATTCCGGCAAGGTTTCTTTTGGCCGACAGCCCTCCAGGATGCAACTGCACAAGTAACCAAGTGTGAAGCGTGCCAGTTCCATTCCAAGCAGATACACCAACCAGCTCAAGCTCTCCAGACGATCCCTTTATCCTGGCCATTTTCGGTCTGGGGGCTCGACATCCTCGGCCCCTTTCCCTGAGCAGTCGGGGGCTTTGAGTACTTGTACGTTGCAATCGACAAGTTCACAAAGTGGCCGGAAGTGGAATCAGTGAGGAAGGTGACAGCACAGTCAGCTGTCAAGTTCTTCAGGTCGATTGTTTGCCGCTTCGGGATCCCTAACAGGATAATCACCGACAACGGTACGCAATTCACGAGCCGCACCTTCATGCAGTACGTCCAAGATCTTGGCGCCAAGGTCTGCTTCGCTTCTGTTGCTCACCCGAGAAGCAACGGTCAAGCGGAGAGGGCAAATGCTGAAGTGCTGCGTGGGCTCAAGACCAGGACTTTCGACAGGCTGCACAAGTGCGGAAGAAACTGGATCGAGGAGCTGCCGGTGGTTCTTTGGTCGATCAGGACGACGCCAAATCGAGCCACTAGCCAGACACCTTTCGCTCTAGTCTATGGAGCAGAGGCAGTTCTCCCCACGGAACTCGTATACGGGTCCCCTCGAGTGCTCGGTTATGATGAGCTTGAGCAAGAGCAGCTGCGACAAGATGACGCGCTACTCCTTGAGGAAGACCGTCTTCAGGCTGCTGTACGAGCTGCTCGCTACCAGCAAGCTTTGCGCCGCTACCATAGCCGCAAAGTTAACGCCAGAAGTCTCGAGGAAGGCGACCTTGTTCTTCGGCGTGTTCAGTCCGCCAAGAATTCCAACAAGTTGACGCCAAAGTGGGAAGGCCCTTACCGGGTGAAACGAGTCACTAGGCCTGGCGCTGTCCGCCTTGAGACCGAAGATGCCATTCTGGTGAGCAACTCCTGGAACATTGGGCATCTTCGTAAGTTTTACCCGTAAGGCGCGGTTGCCGGAACCCGTTCTGGCAACCACCTTTTGTACAAGTCTTGCCGCTGTTGCATGTAATCCTTTGTACAAAGCCGGGCGCAGACCCCGTGCATAAAGCTCATGTGCTCCGCACACCTTGTCAATTTCATGCTTTCTATTTTTTGCATGTGTTATCTGACACTTTGTGCAGCACCTACCCCCGGTAAGCAATAACGAGCCGTAAGGCTCCATATCTTTATTTTCTCCTCTTTCTTTTTTCTCAAGGAAAGGAAGGTTCCCTCGCCCACAAGTTTGCCGGGGGGAAAGGAGAAGACAATGGTATGGACCAGGCGTCGTTCAAGAAAGTTTCGCCTTACCGGGAAGCAAACAACAGAAAAGCTAAGTTGCCAAAGTTTGAGCAATCAGATTTTTAAAAATTTTAAGTTATCTCCCTTGAACGACCGCACTTTGTATGGAAAACCTGTGCGCGGAGGAACCAACTCGTAGCTAGTTGCCCCCTTACTTTGTTTCGAGTCCGCTCAACAACTTAAGTGAGCTGCGACTAGTTGCGACAAGGTTTCTTGTCGGTAGCGGCACCGCCAGCAGGCTGCTGATGTCCCGCACTCAGCGCTCGCGGCTAAGGTGCCTGCACCGGCAAGTTCCCTAAAAGCGTAGGGCAAAAACATACAAAGGAAGGAATCAAGCAAAGGGAATAACATTGCAATCATTACCCGGAATAGAGTTATATTACAAGGTATCTTGTCGCGGCTCTAACAGATTGTTCTCATAACATGACCAGCAGCGACAAGAAAAGAAGAAAACGGGCGACCTAGTCTACGCGATCGCCCTCAATCCTCTTGATCCCGCTCACCTTATCCACAATGGGTGCGACAAGGGTCTTGAGCGCCTCTAGATCAGCATCCGGTGGCAGGGTCCTGAGGACGTTGGTGAGGTTGAGGCCCGGGTTGTGGAAGGCCACCTTCACCAACACCTTTTGAAGAGCTCCCGCGCAGATCTTGCGCGACTCGTCGGCCAGCTGCTTTGGGATCTTCTCCCGGAGCCGCTGGAGGGCCGTCGCCACGCCTTTGAAGAACAAGGTGAGCTTGGCGCTGGGTTGGAGGTTCTCATCAAAGGGATACCCGAAATCCTCCACCCCTAGCTGCGCCAGCTCCCTGTCGATATCTGCGGCAACATTCACGAGACCCTCCGTCCAGTGCTCCAGTGTCTTGGTCAAAGTGGTCAACTTCAACTCAAGATTTGCGTTGGAGTCCTTGGCGGCGCTAAGCTCTTTGCTCTTCTCGGCGAGACGAACCTGTAGCTCTGAGTTGCCGTGGGCGTCCTTCTCCCGCTCACGCTTGAGCGCGGCAAGCTCTTCACCACTCGCCTTGAGATCGGCCTCCAGCTGCGCCACCTTCGTCTCTAGCTCCTTCTTGGCGGCCTCGGCAACTGCGGCAGCATCCTCTGCTTGCTTAACGGCTCCGCCGAATTTTTGCTCACGCGCGGCAAGCTCCTCCTCGTGGCTGTCGAGGTTAACTTTCCGCTGCACCAGCTCGCCCTCCTGCGCAGACAGCTTCTCAGCGGCAAGCCGCTGTTGCTCTTCAACTTCGGCCTTCTCGAAGAAGAAGGCCTTCTGCTCTTCGGCGAGTTGCTCCCGCTCCTCTGCCAGGGACCGGAGAGCTTCCTGGTTGAGACCCCGGAGCTCCTCCGCACGCTTCTCGATGTCCGCTCCCGTCTTCGCGACAAGCGCCTCGCGGGATTCCAGCTTGGCTTGCCGCGCGCGGTAGAGCGACACCAGCTTCCGCAGCAGCCGCTCCTCCTCAGGCTCGCTGCCGCTGCTGCTCGGCGCATCAACCAGCGTCAGCCCAGCGGAGGCGAGCACCTCTCCATCAAAGCTCTCTCCCTCGACCGGCGCCCTGGAGCTTGACGCCCAGGGGAGGTTGATGAAGACGCCATCGCCGGCCTTCAAGTAGACGCCTGGCTGGGGCTCTTCGGAGCCTGGCGCTGTGGCAGCGGCGGACGGGTCGGCGGTCGACGTAGCGCCTGGCGCTCCTGCGGCCTCAGGGCCGTCAGTCCGATCGCCAGACCCCTCGCCAGCTGCCGCGGTGGCAGCTTTGGCGGCCTCGTCGCCGGCGGGATCATCAGCACCGGCTGCTTCTTCAGTGGCAGCGGCGTCGTCGGCAGCAACCTCGGTCTCCATCGGCTCCGCAGCAGATGGGTCTGATGGCCGGAAAAGTGAGAAAAGTCAAGCAAATACCCAAAAAGAAGAAGAACAAGGTGAAGAAAGGATATCCGTTTGGAGCCATTTTCCAAGCGGCGGCTGGAAGTACCTTCATGCGCGGATGCGCTCGCGTCTCCGTCGACCAGAAGAGGTAGTAATTCTCCCTCAGCTCCCTCGCGGCGAGCTTGGGGGGAAGATTGCTCCCTCCTTTCGCAGCGCCGCAAGCCGCTGCGCCTCGGTCGACTTCACACCCTTCCCTTTGTCGGCTCTCGGCGCCATGGCGGAAGTGGTGGAGGAGGTCGACGGCATTGGTGGTGCTGGTGGCGATGGGGGGCGGGGCGCTGCTCTCTTTCAGCTTTGGGAAGACGAGGGAGCGGCGGAGGTTTCCGAGATTGGAGTAGCAACCGGCGAATGGGCGAACTACCCTGTTTCCCCATGCTTATAAAGAGGGAGGGGGCGGACGTTCCGCCTTTCCGAATAAACAAACCACCCACGATCTCTCCCACGACGCCGCATTCAACGCGTGCCGTTCGGGGAGGGCGCGGTGGATACGGAGAGAGATACGGCATAACCCAAGCCGCGCGTGCCCGTGCCCTGTTTTGGGCCTGGCCCAACAGCGCTCGGCACCGTGTATGGCCCAGGCCCGGGGGCTCCTGTCGGTGTACTAGAGTAGGGGTACCCTAGTATCCCGAACTTGTGCACGGGCAGTCGCAGCATCCCGCGGCAAGGCTTGCCGGGTGACCGCCAAGGTCCTCCGTGGTTCCTTTGGAGCCATTCAAGGACAAAGTATCCAAGCCAAGGAGACAAGACCCCGGCAAGAGGAGCTTGCCGGGAAGGCCAACCAAGGCATCTCAAGGAACTTGCCGCGACACGCCACGCGTCTCGGCAAGGCCCGGTGAGCGACAAGCTCCCGGACGCGACAAGACAACGACCGCGGCAAGGCGCTTGCCACGGCAAGCCACCACTCTGTGCCCGCGCTCCAGCACATCCACCAACGTGTCGCTCTGGGACCCTTCCAGGCGTACGTGGCGGGAGGCTGTGCAGCCAGCGGTCCGCGGTGGCAAGCGGCGCTGACAAGATTGCCATCGTGGCGAGCGGTGGCGTCCCTGACGGTCCCTTTTGCACTATTTGAGCGACGCAGACAGGCATTTAATGCCTTTGTCCCCTGCCGTCAGGGTTAGGTATGATACACTGTAGCAGGTAGCTGTACCAACCGCAACACCTTTCCATTTTTACCCTTGTCTACGTTGCCACCTGTCGGTGACCCCTTGAGCATATAAAAGGAGGCCCATGCGCAACGTAGAGGGGGAGGAGGAAAACACTCACGCTCGGTCTCCTTAGCTGCTGGGGTGTACTGTAGCACTCCGCGCTCCCGAGCAAGAACTCAATACAAACCACAAAGCAGGAGTAGGGTTTTACGCATCCGTGCGGCCCAAACCTGGGTAAACTGCTCGTGTGCTTCGCCTCGATCCGCTCTTCGTGCGACCCTCGCCCCCGCCGAACCGAAAGGGACTCGGTCCGCCGGTCCCATAGGTGCTCGTGGATCAATCCCCCGACAGGGAGGCTTGGAGTCTACGTCAAGGAAGCTTCGAGGAGGCCACGAGGTAGGGGGCGCGCCCACCCCGTAGGGCGCGCCCTCCACCCTTGTGGCCCCCCTGACGTACTTCTTCCGCCTATATATCTCCATATACCCTAAAAACATCGGGGGGGGGGGGGTGGCACAATAGATCGGGAGTTCCGCCGCCAGAAGCCTCCATAGCCACCGAAAGCTAATCTAGACCCGTTCCGGCACCCTGCCGGAGGGGGGAATCCCTCTCCGGTGGCCATCTTCATCATCCCGGTGCTCTCCATGACGAGGAGGGAGTAGTTCTCCCTCAGGGCTGAGGGTATGTACCAGTAGCTATGTGTTTGATCTCTCTCTCTCTCTCTCATGTTCTTAAGGTGATACGATCTTGATGTATCGCGAGCTTTGCTATTATATTTGGATCCTATGATGTTTCTTCCCCCCTCTACTCTCTTGTAATGGATTGAGTTCCCCCTTTGAAGTTATCTTATCGGATTGAGTCTTTATAGATTTGAGAACACTTGACGTATGTCTTGCCGTGCGTATCTGTGGTGACAATGGGATACCACGTGATTCACTTGATGTATGTTTGGTGATCAACTTGCGGGTTCTGCCCGTGAACCTATGCATAGGGGTTGGCACACGTTTTCGTCGTGATTCTCAGGTAGAAACTTTGGGGCACTCTTTGAGGTTCTATGTGTTGGTTGAATAGATGAATCTGAGATTGTGTGATGCATATCGTATAATCATACCCACAGATACTTGAGGTGACATTGGAGTTTCTAGGTGACATTAGGGTTTTGGTTGATGTGTGTCTCAAGGTGTTATTCTAGTATGAACTCTAGGGCTGTTTGTGACACTTATAGGAATAGCCCAACGGATTGATTGGAAAGAATAACTTTGAGGTGGTTTCGTACCCTACCATAATCTCTTCGTTCGTTCTCCGCTATTAGTGACTTTGCAGTGACTCTTTGTTGCATGTTGAGGGATAGTTATGTGATCCAATTATGTTAGTATTGTTGAGGGAACTTGCACTAGTGAAAGTATGAACCCTAGGCCTTATTTCCTAGCATTGCAATACCGTTACGCTCACTTTTATCATTAGTTACCTTGATGTTTTTATATTTTCAGATTACAAATACCTTTATCTACCATCCATATACCACTTGTATCACCATCTCTTCACTGAACTAGTGCACCTATACAATTTACCATTGTATTGGGTTTGTTGGGGACACAAGATACTCTTTGTTATTTGGTTGCAGGGTTGCTTGAGAGAGACCATCTTCATCCTACGCCTCCTACGGATTGATAAACCTTAGGTCATCCACTTGAGGGAAATTTGCTACTGTCCTACAAACCTCTGCACTTGGAGGCCCAACAACGTCTACAAGAAGAAGGTTGTGTGGTAGACACCAAGCTCTTTTCTGGCGCTGTTGCCGGGGAGGTTAGCACTTGAAGGTATATCTTTAGATCTTGCAATCGAGTCTTTTAGTTTCTTGTTTTATCACTAGTTAGTCTATAAAAGAAAACTATAAAAAATGGAATTGAGTTTGTCTCATACACTTCATCTTTTTAATATCTTTCGTGAGTATGATGGAAAGGAAAATTGTGCTCAAGTGCTAGAAGAAGAAATCTATAAAATGTTTGGCACTAAATATTTGAATGATGAGCATGATTGCAATGTTGTTAGTATGAATTTCTTGAATATCCATGATGCTAATGATATGCAAAGCCACAAGCTTGGGGATGCTATGTTTGATGAATATGATATTTTTTGCCCCCCAAGTTTTGATGAGCAAATTTATTATGATGAAAGCATGCCTCCTATCTATGATGATTATTGTGATGACACGTATGCTTTAAAGAATAATGATAACCATGAAACTTGTCATCTTGATCTTAATTTTCAATCACATGATAGTTATTTTGTTGAGTTTGCTCCCACTACTAGTCATGAGAAGAATTTTGCTTTTCTGGAGAGTAGTAAATTTTCTATGCTTGTAGATCATGAAAAGAATGCTTTAGGTGCTGGTTATATTGTTGAATTCATTCATGATGCTACTGAAAATTATTATGAGGGAGGAATATATGCTTGTAGGAATTGCAATAATATCAAGTTTCCTCTCTATGTGCTTAAAATCTTGAAGTTATGCTTGTTTTACCCTCCTATGCTAGTTGATTATTGTTCCCACAAGTTGTGTTCTCACAAAATCCCTATGCATAGGAAGTGGGTTAGACTTAAATGTGCTAGTCATATTCTTCATGATACTCTCTTCATGTTACAATTCCTATCCTTTATGTGAGCATCGTTGAAATCATCATGCCTAGCTAGGGGCGTTAAACGATAGCGCTTGTTGGGAGGCAACCCAACTTTATATTTGTTCCTTGCTTTTTACTCCTGTTTAGTAATAAATAATTCATCTAGCTTCTGTCTAGATTTTGTTTTATGCTTTTAATTAGTGTTTGTGCCAAGTAGAACCTTTGGGAAGACTTGGGTGAAGCCTTTATGATCATGCTGTAAAAAACAGAAACTTTAGTGCTCACGAGAATTGCTGCCATTTTTTATTGGAGAGTGATATTTATTTAATTATTTTGCAGATTATTAATAGATAAATTCCTCAGGTCCTGCAATTTATTTGAGAATTTTATGAGTTCCAAAAGTATACGTTTGATCCAGATTACTACAGACTGTTCTGTTTTAGACAGATTCTGTTTTTGATGTGTTGTTTGCTTATTTTGATGAATCTATGGCTAGTAAAGGAGGGTATGAACCATAGATAAGTTGGAATACAGTAGATATTACACCAATATGAATTTAGAATTAGTTCATTACAGTACCTTGAAGTGGTGATTCATTTTCTTATACTAACGGAGCTTACGAGTTTTCTGTTAAGTTTTGTGTTGTGAAGGCTTCAAGTTTTGGGTAAATATTCAATGGACTATGGAACAAGGAGTGGCAAGAGCCTAAGCTTGGGGATGCCCAAGGCACCCCAAGGTAATATTCAAGGACAACCAAGAGCCTAAGCTTGGGGATGCCCCGGAAGGCATCCCCTCTTTCGTCTTCGTTCATCGGTAACTTTACTTGGAGCTATATTTTTATTAACCACATGATATGTGTTTTGCTTGGAGCGTCATTTTATTTTATTTAGTTTTGCTTGCTGTTTGAATAAAATACCAAGATCTTAAATTCTTAAATGTTAGAGAGTCTTCACATAGTTGCATAATTATTCAACTACTCATTGATCTTCACTTATATCTTTCGGAGTAGTTTGTCGATGCTCTAGTGCTTCAGTTATATCTTTTAGAGAATGGTGGTAGTTTTATTTTGAAAAAATAGATGAACTCTCATGCTTCACTTAGATTATTTTTGAGAGTCTTAAATAGCATGGTAATTTGCTTAAAATCCTAATATGCTAGGTATTCAAGATTAGTAAAATTTTCTTATGATTGTTTTGAGACATGGAGGTAGTAATATCAAAGTCGTGCTAGTTGAGTAGTTGTGAATTTGAGAAATTCTTGTGTTGAAGTTTGCAAGTCCTGTAGAATGCACGTATGGTAAACGTTATGCAACAAATCTGAAACATGAGGTGTTATTTGATTGTCTTCCTTATGAGTGGCGGTCGGGGACGAGCGATGGTCTTTTCCTACCAATCTATCCCCCTAGGAGCATGCGCGTAGTGCCGAGGTTTTTGATGACTTGTAGATTTTTGCAATAAGTATGTGAGTTCTTTATGACTAATGTTGAGTCCATGGATTATACGCACTCTCACCCTTCCATCATTGCTAGCCTCTTCGGTACCATGCATTTCCCTTTCTCACATTGAGAGTTGGTGTAAACTTCGCTGGTGCATCCAAACCCCGTGACATGATACGCTCTTTCACACATAAACCTCCTTATATCTTCCTCAAAACAGCCACCATACCTACCTATTATGGCATTTCCATAGCCATTCCGAGATATATTGCCATGCAAATTTCCACCGTTCCGTTTATTATGACATGCATCATCATTGTCATATTGCTTTGCATGATCATGTAGTTGACATCGTATTTGTGGCAAAGCCACCGTTCATATTTTTTCAAACATGTCACACTTGATTCATCGCAATCCCGGTACACCGCCGGAGGCATTCATATAGAGTCATATTTTGTTCTAAGTATCAAGTTGTAATTCTTGAGTTGTAAGTAAATAGAAGTGTGATGATCATCATTTTCTAGAGCATTGTCCCAAGTGAGGAATTATATAAAAAAAGAGAAACGCCATAAAAAAAGAGAAGGCCCAAAAAAAGAGAAAAGAGAAAAGCCATAAAAAAAGAAAGGCCAAATAAAAAAATGAGAGAAAAATAGAGAAGGGACAATGCTACTATCCTTTGCCACACTTGTGCTTCAAAGTAGCACCATAATCTTCATGATAGAGAGTCTTTTGTTTTGTCACTTTCATATACTAGTGGGAATTTTCATTATAGAACTTGGCTTCTATATTCCAACAATGGGCCTCCTCAAGTGCCCTAGGTCTTCGTGAGCAAGCAAGTTGGATGCACACCCACTTAGGTTCTTTTGTTGAGCTTTCATACATTTATAGCTCTAGTGCATCCGTTGCATGGAAATCCCTACTCCTTGCATTAACATCAATCGATGGGCATCTCCATAGCCCATTGATTATCCTCGTTGATGTGAGTCTTTCTCCTTTTTGTCTTCTCCACATAACCCCCTCATTATTCTATTCCACATATAGTGCTATATCCATGGCTCGCGCTCATGTATTACGTGAAAGTTTATAGGTTTGACATTACTAAAGTATGAAACAATTGCTTGGCTCGTCATCGGGGTTGTGCATGATGAGAGCATTCTTGTGTGACGAAAATGGAGCATGACTAAACTATATGAATTTGTAGGGATGAACTTTCTTTGGCCATGTTATTTCGAGAGGACATAATTGCTTAGTTAGTATGCTTGAAGTACTATTATTTTTATGTCAATATGAACTTTTATCTTGAATCTTTTGTATCTGAATATTCATGCCACAATTAAGAAGAATTACATTGAAATTATGCCAAGTAGCACTCCGCATCAAAAATTCTGTTTTTATCATTTACCTACTCGAGGACGAGCAGGAATTAAGCTTGGGGATGCTGATACGTCTCCAACGTATCTATAATTTTTGATTGCTCCATGCTATATTATCTACTATTTTGGATGTTTATGGGCTTTATTATACACTTTTATATTATTTTTGGTTCTAACCTATTAACCCAGAGCCCAGTGCGAGTTTTTGTTTTTTTTGCCTATTTTAGGGTTTCGAAGAAAAGGAAAATCAAATGGAGTCCAATTGACCTGAAACTTCACGGAACTCATTTTTGGAAGGAAAGCAACCCGGGAGACTTGGAGTCTACGTCAAGGAAGCTTCGAGGAGGCCATGAGGTAGAGGGGCGCGCCCACCCCCCTAGGGCGTGCCCTCCACCCTCGTGGGCCCCTCGTGGCCCCCCTGAAGTACTTCTTCCGCCTATATATCTCCATATACCCTAAAAACATCAGGGTGGCACAATAGATCAGGAGTTCCGCCGCCAGAAGCCTCCGTAGCCACCGAAAGCCAATCTAGACCCGTTCCGGCACCTTGCCGGAGAGGGGAATCCCTCTCCGGTGGCCATCTTCATCATCCCGGTGCTCTCCATGACGAGGAGGGAGTAGTTCTCCCTCGGGGCTGAGGGTATGTACCAGTAGCTATGTGTTTGATCTCTCTCTCTCTCTCTCGTGTTCTTGAGGTGATACGATCTTGATGTATCGTGATCTTTGCTATTATATTTGGATCCTATGATGTTTCTTCCCCCTATACTCTCTTGTAATGGATTGAGTTTCCCCTTTGAAGTTATCTTATCAGATTGAGTCTTCATAGATTTGAGAACACTTGATGTATGTCTTGCCGTGCGTATCTGTGGTGACAATGGGATACCAAGTGATTCACTTGATGTATGTTTTGGTGATCAACTTGCGGGTTCCGCCCATGAACCTATGCATAGGGGTTGGCACACATTTTCGTCGTGATTCTCCGGTAGAAACTTTGGGGCACTCTTTGAGGTTCTATGTGTTGGTTGAATAGATGAATCTGAGATTGTGTGATGCATATCGTATAATCATACCCCCGGATACTTGAGGTGACATTGGAGTATCTAGGTGACATTAGGGTTCTGGTTGATGTGTGTCTCAAGGTGTTATTCTAGTACGAACTCTAGGGCTGTTTGTGACACTTATAGGAATAGCCCAACAGATTGATTGGAAAGAATAACTTTGAGGTGGTTTCGTACCCTACCATAATCTCTTCGTTCGTTCTCCGCTATTAGTGACTTTGGAGTGACTCTTTGTTGCACGTTGAGGGATAGTTATGTGATCCAATTATGTTAGTATTGTTGAGGGAACTTGCACTAGTGAAAGTATGAACCCTAGGCCTTATTTCCTAGCATTGCAATACTGTTTACGCTCACTTTTATCATTAGTTACGTTGTTGTTTTTATATTTTCAGATTACAAATACCTTTATCTACCATCCATATACCACTTGTATGTAACACCCCCTGTGTGATACTACAGTAACCCTCTGTGATTAAACTAATCATTTTCCAAACAATTCTTAATCACCTTTGTTCAATACCCATTTGGAAATTGCAGTCAAATCAAATTCAAGTGAAGTTTGAAGTTTCCCAAAAGTTGCTTGAAAAATGTTCATCATTTGTCAAAAATTCCATAACAATTATTTGTTAAGGAACACAACATCACTCTTGTGCAAAGATGAGCATTCGTAATTAAAACAGCACCAATCCAGCATTTTTATATGCTATCCTATTCATGGAAAATATCAAATGAAATCTTCTGGTCTCAAAAATAATTTTTGGCACTGTCTATAATCACCAGGGATTTAATGGGACACCTCCCAAATTTTTGCTAAGTGAAATAGTTGCCCAAATATTTCCCTTTCTATCTGTGTTAAATAAACAAAAGGAAAAGGAAAAGAAAATGAAAGAAGAAGAGGTGGGAGAGCCCCTGGCCTTCCCATGGGCCTCGGTCCACCACAGCAAGCCGTCCCAGCTCCCCGCACCGCCGCCTCTTCCTGTTCCTCGGTCGCGCGCCGCTACAGGGCGCGGTCGCCACCGGGCCCCCCTCGCCGGCGTCTAGGGGAGGATAAGGTCGCCGCCCCTGGGTGCCTCAAGTCCCCCCTCACCTACTACTACACCCCCTCTCCCTTCTCTCCCTCACTCGCGCTCGCCCATATCCCCACCGCCCGAGCACGCCCGTCGCCGTGCCTCGCTCGTCCTCACGGCTACCGACCTCTCCTCGCCTCGCCGACTTGTCCAGCAGCTCCGCCGTCGTCGACTACCTCGTCCCCGTCCACGAGCTCAAGCCGAGGAGCCTCGCAGGCCGCAGATCAAGCCGCCCATCTCATCTCGGGCTCCGGCGATCGTCTCCATCTCCGGCCACCTCTGCACTCCTAAGCTATCGCAGGCTTTTCGTAGCCGCTCGGTGAGCTCCTCCCTCCCTCCATTCTTCTCCTCGCACCGCGTGTTCCCCCTAGCTAGCTCGTCGCCGTTGCTGTGAGCTCGTCGCCGCAGATCACCCCACCGTCATGGCCACCATGGCCTGAGCTCACGTCCGAGCTCGTAGTCGAGCTCCTAGGGCTCGTAGGAGCCCAACGTCGCTCTCTGGATCGCTTGCCATGCCCGAAGTCCGGCGCCGCCCGTGGTGGTCGCCGTCGACGTTCCCAGTTGCCTCAGCCGCTTCCGCTAATGCCGTTCGACACGGCTTCGTCTCCATGTTCGAACGCGACCAGCCGCGGTCGTTTTGGAGCCCCGTAGCGCGATCCCCATTCGAGCCCGAACTCCGGCGCCGCTTCTGCTTGTCGCCGGCGCCGTTCCGGTCGTTCCCGGCCCCAGCCTTCGCCTCCATCTTGCGTGCGACGTCGATCCGCGTCGAACGTATCTAGCTACGACCCCGGAGAATCCCTGTGCGCGAAATCCGCGCCCCTCCCGAGCCGCGCCACCGCGTTTGGCTCGCCGGAGTCAACTCCGACGCGTCTCCGGCCAGTGTCCGACGTGGCCAGCCTGGGGCCACCACCTGGGTCACTGACTAGTGGCCCCAGGGCCCTCTTTGACTTGTTGACTGCGGTCAACGTGCTGACTGGGCAGCCCCCAGCCACTGACATGTGGGCCCCCTCTATTAATTAGTCTAATAAACGTTTTATAAATAAAAGTAATTAGATTAACCTAAACACTCACTGACACCTGGGGCCCACACCCCTAATTAACCCTGCTAGATTAGTTTAATCCGTTGTTCTACTAACAGAGGCTGACATGTGGGTCCCATTGGACCCACAGATCAGGTTTGACCCCTGGTCAGCGAGTCTATTGACTGCTGACGTCATCCCCACGCAATGCTGACATCATAATGAATTTCTGTTAATTTAGAAAATTCCAGAAAATACTTTAATCTTTAAAAAATTCATAGAAAAATAACCGTAACTCGGATGAAAATGTTTTCTATATGAAAGTTGCTCAGAAAAATCCAACGAATCCGAATGCGCGGTCCATTCACCTGTCACATGCCCCTAGCATGCTGAACATGGAACCGTCCCCTCTCTTTCATCTGTCCGGAATTCATCTAACGCTGGGGATTCATCCTCGGATGTTTATCCCCTCCGCCTGCAACGTGTAGTACTACGTTAGGGAAACCCTAGCTCTGCCTATCGTCAGGTTATGCCTTGTGATGCATTGTTTGCTCTGTATTTACTATTTGTTCCCCCTCTTCTCTCCGGTAGACCCCGAGACTGATGTTTCCACTATGATCGACTACGTCGACGATGACCCCTCCTTGCCAGAGCAACCAGGCAAGCAACCCCCCCTTGAGCATTCCGATATTGCCTATTTCTTTCCCTCTCATGCTTGCATTATAACTGCTACTGCTTTCTGTATGATCCTACTCTGATGCATAGCCTGTTGTTGTTACCTGCTTTCATACCATACCTGCTTATCCTAAACTGCTTAGTATAGGTTGGTTAGAGATCCATCAGTGACCCCACCTTGTCCCAGTTGCCTCACTTTCTGTTCGATGACTCGATCAACGTGATCGATGTCCAGGTCCCGACACCAAACATTACCCCCTAGTTGTACGACTCTGTAGAGTTACCATCGAGTGCCGAGCGTGGAACCTCTTACATCACTCCTGATGAGACCTCTGTAGTGTAGCTATCTGGTCGTGGTCATCGAGGGTGATTTCCTCCTTAACCACTTCCGATACGGCTCTGTAGTGCAACCCCTCAAGTGTGAACCTCGAGGGTGGATCCTCTTACGTTCACCTTGATGACAACATCGATTGGAATTCACCGGGGGTGATTCCTCGGGTTTTCCCCTTGGTGTTAGACACACAGTTACTATGGTTACTATGACTTTGCACTGAGCCATGTTACTAAGACGGGTCGGCCCTGAGGGGTACCCGCACGAGCTTAATAGCGAGTGATGTGGAGCCGGGTTGACCTGGAAGGTGCCCGCGATATACTTACGAGGCGTGGCCGGGCATTCTTAGCCCTTGCTGCAAGTACTCGAGACGGGGCGACGGGGTCACATCGATCGTGAGTCTCTGCTCGTTACCGCGTGCTCCTAATCCACTACGGTTTGGATATTTGATCCAAGGGGCCTCTGGCCTGATAGTACTAACCATCACGTGGGCATAGTATGGGCGTTCTGCATCGTATACATCAGCCGAAACTTAATAGGCGTCAGCGACTGAGCAGCGCGCGCCGGGTTGGACTGCGTAAGCTCCTACCTTGTTGAAGGAGGTAGCTAGGTCTGCTCACCGGCCGCCCACGCAACGTGCAGGAGTTCCCGGGGCGATGGCCCATGACCCCTGGGGGCATAGGTTTATTCCGGTGTGCTGGCCTCTCTATTAAGCCTAGGTCGGGTTGCGGCGCATTGTTTGGCCGAGGCCGGGCATGACCCAGGAAAGTGTGTTCCGGAGTTAATCGAGTGTGGTGGGTAAGTTGGTGCACCCCTGCAGGGAAGAAAACATCCATCAATAGCCCGTCCTACGGTCACGGACACTTGGAGTTGTATCCCGATCGATACAACTAGAACTGGATACTTGAGATGAGAAATGGATTTGAGACATGGTTATGATTAATGGATAGTATGGCTCTGGGATTGCTTTCTCGCAGGGAGTCGAGAAGGGATCTCTAGCCGAGGTTGATAACATTACTGCTACTTTACTTTATGCTACTCTACTCCCTCCTGTTGTTGCAAGAAGGTGGTTTCCAGAAGGTGCTAGTCTTCGATAGGCTAGGCTTTCCCCTTCCCTTCTGCCATTCTGCAGTTTAGTCCACAGATACAACCCATTCCTTTGATACAGATGCATACTTAGTTTAGATCTGATGTAGGTCTTGCGAGTACTTTGGATGAGTACTCACGGCTACTTTGCTACCTCTTTTCCCCATACCCGATTGTTGCGACCAGATGACGGATCCTAGGAGCCAGACGACACCACTGATGACTACTGCTACCCCGAGGGTGCCTACTACTACGTGAGGGCCGCTGACGACTTGGAGTAGTTAGGAGGCATCCCAGGCAGGAGGCCTTGCCTTTTCGATCGTTTTTGATTTTGTGCTAGCCTTCTTAAGGCAATCTTGTTTAACTTATGTTTGTACTCAGATATTGTTGCTTCCGCTGACTCTTGTGTATTCGAGCTTATGTATTCGAGCCCTCGAGGCCCCTGGCTTGTAATATAAAGCTTGTATTATTTTAATTTGTGTCTAGAGTTGTGTTGTGATATCTTCCCGTGAGTCCTTGATCTTGATCGTACACATTTGCGTGTATTATTAGTGTATGATTGAATCGAGGGCGTAACATTATATGACCATCTCTTCGCCGAACTAGTGCACCTATACAATTTACCATTGTATTGGGTGTGTTGGGGACACAAGAGACTCTTTGTTATTTGGTTGCAGGGTTGCTTGAGAGAGACCATCTTCATCCTACGCCTCCTACGGATTGATAAACCTTAGGTCATCCACTTGAGGGAAATTTGCTACTGTCCTACAAACCTCTGCACTTGGAGGCCCAACAACGTCTACAAGAAGAAGGTTGTGTAGTAGACATCAGCGGTCGAGGACGAGCGATGGTCTTTTCCTACCAATCTATCCCCCTAGGAGCATGCGCGTAATACTTTGCTTTGATAACTTGTAGATTTTTGCAATAAGTATATGAGTTCTTTATGACTAATGTTGAGTCCATGGATCATACGCACTCTCACCCTTCCACCATTGCTAGCCTCTCTAATACCGCGCACCTTTCGCCGGTATCATACACCCACCATATACCTTCCTCAAAACAGCCACCATACCTACCTATCATGGCATTTCCATAGCCATTCCGAGATATATTGCCATGCAACTTACCACCGTTCCGTTTATTATGACACGCTCCATCATTGTCATATTGCTTCGCATGATCATGTAGTTGACATTGTATTTGTGGAAAAGCCACCATTCATAATTATTTCATACATATCACTCTTGATTCATTGCATATCCCGGTACACCGCCGGAGGCATTCACATAGAGTCATATTTTGTTCTAAGTATCGACTTGTAATTGTTGAGTTGTAAGTAAATAAAAAAGTGTGATGATCATTAGAGCATTTCCCAAGTGAGGAAAGGATGATGGAGACTATGATTCCCCCACAAGTCGGGATGAGACTCCGGACTAAAAAAAGAGGCCATAAAAAAAGAGAAAAGGCCCAAATAAAAAATGGGGTTTATCTTGCGGTGTCCTTTCCCAGTGACAGTAGGGGCAGCAAGGCACGTATTGTATTGTTGCCATCGAGGATAACAAGATGGGTTTTATATCATATTGCATGAGTTTATCCCTCTACATCATGCCATCTTGCTTAAAGCGTTACTCTGTTCTCTTGAACTTAATACTCTAGATGCATGCTGGATAGCGGTCGATGTGTGGAGTAATAGTAGTAGATGCATGCAGGAGTCGGTCTACTTGTCTCAGACGTGATGCCTATATATACATGATCATACCTAGATATTCTCATAACTATGCTCAATTCTTTTGCTCCTAGTCACATGTTAGATTGTTGTCACAGTAAGATTTATTTGCTTATTTTTAGAATAATTTAAATTAGGATTTTAATTAAAACAGTATTGTTTTGCTTATATAGTTGTTTTAGTCCTTTAATTTTTGTGTTCAATTATTTTTAGTTAGTTCTTTCTGTAGATCTTAACATGTTGTAGTATGTTTCTGTTAGACAACATTAGATACATTTTTATTATTAATTAATATTAATTTTGGTATTGTATTGTAGTTGTTTAGCCTTTAATAATAGTTAATATAATTAGTTTGCTATATTAAAAAGTAATTCTTTTTGCCACTTTAATAGAACATGACTCTGGCTTGGTTAACCTTAGTTGTGACTCTGGCTGGGACGGTGCTAGCAGATGTAGTCGATGGTAGGATTGGATGGACACCATCCTGGACTAAAGGGGTTCTGCAATTTTCAAACTCTACCCCCCCTTATCGCCATTTCAGTTTTGAAAAAAACAAAAGAAAATGATAAAAACATCAAAAATTAAAATCCTTGGAGATGTAGTTATGTTACTACATCTACCAGTTAGGAAAATTAAGAACCTAAATTTTGACATGTTTTACAGAAAAGTGTTATGAAAAAGTAAAACAACTATAACTTTTGCATACAATGTCGAAAAAACGTATAATATATCAAAATGTTCAGCATGAAAATCCGGTTCTGATTTCGTCCGCCGTAGGTCGTTTTGCAAATTCTTAGAATCCTTAAATTCCGAAAGGAAAAAAGTTATCCTCGAATTTAAGTTTTTTTTAATTTTTGGTCAAACTGTGGTCAAACTACCACTACTAGGGAAAAGCCTATACACAGAATCTTACGAGTAGCGCTGTACAAAATCAAACGCTACTGCTACTTAGTAGCAGCGCGCGTAAATAAACCGTTCTACTGCTATGACTTTTGCAGTAGCGCGTACTGGCGAAAAGCGTTGCTGCTATGTTTGAATTGGGCGCGCATGGCTAGCCCAACCTAGCAGTAGCGCGTATACTGGCCCAGCGCTACTGCTACTCTCCTTAGCTGTAGCGCGCTTACGTGTAAGGCGCTGCTGCTACCGGAAATAAAATAAAGTGAAAAACAAGTAGAAAAGTAAATGAAAATGGAAGAAATAGAAAAAGGAGAAAGGGAAAAAAATAAAATGTAAAGAAAAATAAAAGAAAAAAGGGAAAAGGAGAAAGGAATAGCAGTAGCGGGTTTCAGGAACCGCGCTATAGCTAACTTAGCTATAGCGCGTTTTCGGAAACGCGCTACCGTTACGTTTCACTTAAACAGCGGTTTCCCCCCGCCCCCCCCGGCCACCACTTCTTCCCCAAATCCCTCGCCCTCGCCGCCGTCTCCCCAATTCGCCGTCGCCCCACTTCGCCGCCGTCTCCTGCCGGCGTGGATGCCCGCAACCTCACCGTCTCCCCCCGAGGCCGCCATCATCCTCACCGCCGCCGCCCAAGGCCGCCCTCAGCCTCACCGCCGCCGCCCGAGACTGCCCTCGACGTCACCGTCGGCGCCCTCCACCTCATCGCCGCCCGAGCCTGCCCAGGACCGCCGTTGCCCGTGCCCGAGCCCGCCCTCTCCGCCCCTGCCTCCATCACCGAGCACCTCCCCGCCACCATCTCTCCCCTCTCTGTAAGTCCCCCACCCCTCCCCCCACTCATCTCTCTCTGCATTCTAGAGAAAAAATTAGTAGAGCAAAAGTTTGTTTATAGCAAAATATTTAGTTTAGAGCAAAGGATGTTAAGTAGTAGATGTTAGAGCAAAAATTAGTTTAGAGCAAAAAATTTGGTTTACAACAAAAGTTAGTTAGGGCAGTAGGGTTTAATTAGGGTAGATGCTGCTTGTATAGTATATAGTGATACTAGTAGATGTTAATTAGGTTAGGGAAATAGTGGTACTAGTAGATGTTAATTAGATGTTTTTCAGTTAGGGCACTAGAGTTTTGCTAGGTTAATTAGGTTAGTAGTGCTGCTAGTAGTATTGGTACAGTAGGTTAATTAGGTGATGTTAAATGAATAACCTAAATGAATGAAATTAGTAGTTAACTGAATTTTTTTTCCTTTCATCATTATAGAGCACTAAAGTTAACTGAATTTTGTTCTATTAGTAGTTAAATGAATTTTCTTCTACACTGTTTGCACATGTGGTTGCTCGTGTATATTTGGACACTGTTTGCAAGGAATGATGCTTAGTGGCCTATGTTTTGCCGGAATGTTGATTCATTTCTTTTCCAGCAAATTTTAGGTTCTCGATTTGTCCACTTTTTAGCAAAGCTCATGCCAAATTTTCCGTGAATTTCGGCATGACTTGTGCTACAAACTAGGACATATCGAGTGCCCGTGATTTGCCGCACCAGGAAGGAGTCAACATTCCTGCAAAACAATAGGCCTTTTTTATGTCATTATTCATTTTATTAGGTCTAGAATTAATTGACTAGATTTAATCATAGGAAACATGGCTATCAACGATGAAGGATAGGGTTCTGGTGATTGCGACGACGCCTACCTGGCGGCAGACGAATTTTTAGCCTTACCGATGATCAACCGATGTTATTGCTGGGCCCACCGGTGGCATCGGGGACTGAGACCGACACGCAGACCGGTGCTGAGACTGAGACCGGCGCTCAGACTCAGACCGGCATCGAGACCGGCGCTGAGACTGAGACCGCCGCTGCCTCGGGGAGCGGAGCCGGTGTAGAACCGAAAGCAAAGAGGCAACGGGTTCCTAACAAACTCAGGACTACTAGAGTGGTGGTCACGGAGGTGGACGACGGCAATTTTGACCCAACGGCGCCCGAGGAAGCGCGTCGATGCTACGGCAATCAAATAGGCTGCATCGTACGGACAACCGCCACCATCAACGATGAGAAACTACAGAAGATAGAAAATATGAGGAGCTCCCTCCTAAAGAAGTTTCACCAGATATTCTTGTTCCCGGGCCGGAATGAGAAGGATTATAAAGATCCAGATGAGGACCCGGCAATGAAGAAGATAAACAAACACGCCATGACCAAGTTTAGCGACGCATTGGCCGCCTGGAAAAATCGAGTGAAAGAAAGGATCATCGACAAGAAGTAACCCTACTCCGAGATTGTAAAGGATAATCCGACAATCACGGAAGAGCAGTTTCAAATATTCAAGGAGGCTTGCGAGGCCGAAGATGCCAAAAAAAAGTCTAAGTACATGAAGGGGCTTCAAGAGAGGAACATTGGAGAGGTCAGGGACAAGAAGAGAAGGGGCGGCAGGGTCGCCTTCAGCCATAAGACCGACTTCTGCTGCATCCAGCAACCGAACGATTCTCTTAATGATGGATTCTATGTCCTACACCACATTCTGGAGTACAGACGGGATCACCAGAACCTTCGCATGTCACCTAGATCCGACGATGCCCATATTCTGCAATGGGCAAAGGACATAGGAGATATCGAGGATCATCGACATTGAGCTGACTTCTATAACATCCAGTGCGAACTTGCCCAAATCATCATGAAGGAGGTCGTCAGAAAAACAGGGATGTTCTACGGAGAAGGACAAATGTCGCGGGAAGACGTCCGAACATGGATAGCCTCTCAGCGTCTCGACCTGAAGCCTTTCACTAGGCTCGGGGACTATCTCCCTAACTTGGATGGATGGAACGACATGTTGGAGTGATTGTCGATATATGACAATGTGTCCGTTTAGTCCATACTTTCTGTATGACAAAACTTTGAGTTATGCACGGTGAAACTTTATTTGTGATGTAATTAAACCGTCCTCCTCCTCGACTAGCGAAAATCACTCTAGTTTGGGCATTTTGGGGTACGAAGAACTTTGTTATTTATGCTTATGATATGTTGTTTTTATTGTTGCCAAGTCTGTCTCTTTCTGTTGCTCAACTATATATGTTGCATATCATCGACTCATGTGATGATGCAGGTGCATAGATCATAGATGGCGAAGAAGTGCTATGCCAGGAGTATATATACGACAAGTGGCCGGAGTGTCAGGCCCTTCCGGTTTCCGAGCGACAGGCAGTAGTTAGTTTAGAGGTTCACGCTAATGTGAAAGAGGGATACGAACTCATGTTCTCAAAGTGATAGCTCTTCTCGCGTATATCATTGTTTAGATGGATGACGATGTATTTGCATATCATTCGAGACTTGTATCGCTATTTTCGAGATGATGACGAGAGACCACTTTGTGTTGGATGATGATTATGATGATGACATGATTTGATGAGACTAATTGTATGTATATGCTATGATTACATTTGTATATGTATGATATGCTAAAGATTATTGTATAAAGCCTATTCGAATACAAAACAAATATGCAGGAAAAAAACTAATAAATAAACTAGTAGTAGCGAGGGGGAAATTTAGCAGTAGCGCCGCATTGTCAGTAGCGTGTCCCAGCAAACAGCGCTGCAGATAATATCAGTAGCGCCCTTTCCCAAAGAGCGCTACAGCTATTCATGTATAGCAGTAGCGTGGGACAACCGGCGCTACTGCTATACGTTAGCTGTAGCGCCTTATTAGTAGCGCCGGTGCCCGCGCTACTAAGAGGCCCAAAACCCTCGCTGCTGGTAGGCTTTTCCCTAGTAGTGTACTTATTTAAGAAATATTAGTGTTACTAAATAATTATTGTTTTTTATAATAATAGTTTCAAACTCAAACGTCATGCTCAAGTTCAACTCCTAAGGGTTAATAGGGTTGACAACTTACTATTGTCAGGAAAACAACAAAGTGCAGACTGGAAAACTAGGGGGAATAGAACTTGGAAGTTAAGCGTGCTTAGGCTGGGGTAGTGAGAGGATGGGTGACCAGCTGCGAAGTTAGACAATTTGGAATGAGCTCTCCACACTTGTGTAGTGATGAGGGGTGATTATAGATTAAATTGTCAAATAATTCGGAAATTTGAAAATCAGAAGAAAAAAATGAAAATAATAAAAATAATAAAATATTTTTTTCAAAAAAATTCCTTTAGTCCCATTTTGTGTTACCAACCGGGACTAAAGGTGGAGCTCCAGACAGCGGCCACGTGGAGCTCCTTTAATCCCGGTTCATAAGCCAACCGGGACTAAAGGTTTTGGGCATTAGTCTCGTTTGTTTTGTACCGGTTTTGGAACCAGGACTAAAGGCCTGTTTTCTACAAGTGGGTGCCTCCCAAATATCACAACAAGGTTGGGCCCAATGGTTCAAGTTTAAGTCTTGATCCAGAACAACATGAAAAGAGAAGGGGTTTATTCATTCACCATTTAACAAGATGGTGAAAATAAATGTTCAATTTAATTAATTCAATTTTTAATTAGGGAAAGTTCTGGGCATTACAGCCGGACTAAAAAAGGTACTGGTTCGTATAAAAAATGCTTCCAATTTATATACCTAGCCCCAGGTATGATACTTATATGCAATTAACTCCTTTTTATCCGAGGATTGTGTATTCGCCCCTTCATGCAAAATGTAAAGCAACTTGTCGTCTTTGATGTGCATGTACATTTTGATTAAGACTTCACTTATAACAAACACATTAAATCCGAAGTTGTACTTTTTTATAGAGATATTTTGCAAGATAAACACAACAATTATCTATCCTGCTTATCAATCGTAAAGCCGGCCCCACTCATCAACCGCCGCGGCGATGCTCTCCGGTTCAGCAACAGCCATGCCAGCAGGGGCAGGGGGCTCTGCACCACATCCGGCTCAAGTTTTGTCTGACTTGTTCGACGCGTTGGCAACATTAATGGCCGCGGAGGTGGACGCAGCAGCCCAGGATCAGCACAACGCGGAGATCGCAAAGGTAAAGGATCAAATAACCCAGGCTAAAGCGGATCTAGCGGCAGAGAATGCTAGGAAGGCTACGGAACGGGCCGAGTTGGAAGCTCAGGCCTACCGGATTGGGCTGGATCAGAACGATTCAGAAGAAGTCATGAGAAGAAGATACCGATCGCATCTCCCGTCGAGTTATGAGCCAAGAAATCTCTTCAATACACCAGGAGCAGGAACGAGTAACCAGCCAATATTAAACCGGACGGAGGCGCCAGGAATAGGAGCGCCGGTTCAGCCACGCACGATGGACCCACCTCGTCAGAACAACATTATGCCACAGTATGTTCCAACACCTCCCGGGCATTACTCCAACCCGTTGGACAACATTGTGGCCGCCGCTTCACGATTGGCAGCCCTCCCAACCGGCGATGAATCACCAGTTGCGATTGAGGCACGACGGGCCAGAGATCTCCTTCAAACAGCCCTAAACCAGCAGCAGGCGTATTCACACAGCCGTGAGAGGATTCAGTCCACCCCCCGTCCAAACCGGAGCTACAGCAGGCACGTTGAGGATGAACCGGCCATATCAAGCAGTGCACGTCACCGTAATCCGCCGCGAGGGCACAACCCGGCAGGGGGAGGTGCTAATGCGCAGGATGTGGTGGACCATGGTCGCGCGCGTCGAGAGGCCGAGTTAGCAGCTCTGCACGAAGCCCGTCAACCTACTCCGGTTCACCCTACCACTTCAGTAGAGCCAAGTGTGGTATTCAGTTCCTTAGGGGTGCCGTGTCTTACCCCCGCTTTGCGTAATGTGAGACTACTCAAGGATTTCAAAGGACCTCGTAAAGAACCCAATTATACCGCCAATCTGCAGCCAGAAGCATGGGTTGAAAGCTACGGGATGGCAATAGAGATGTTAGATGTCGATGAAGCGGTATGTGCTAAATACTTCACCATGATGTTGGAAGGAACAACTCATACTTGGTTGAAGAGCTTACCAACTAACTCTGTCGGGTCATGGGCCGAATTGAAGCATCGATTTATCCAGAACTTCAAAGATACTTGTAAGCAACCCATGTCGATTGTGGATCTGGCCGCTTGTTTCCAAGAGGATGGAGAGTAGATGACCCATTGGGTAAAGCGGGTCTCAGCTATTTTGCATTCATCACATCGTATCAATGCAGATACCGCAGTGCTAATGTTGGAGGGCAATTGCCGTTTTCTTCCGCTCAAACAGAAGTTAGGAAGGCTCAAACGTCACTGCAATGATATGTCAACGCTTATGGCCGCTTTGGTTAAATACGCCGATTCAGATAATACCAAAGACCCTGACTCAGAGGAGGACAAACCGGGGAAAGGGAAAAAGAACGGCAACGCCAAGGGTCAGCAGCATAATCCGGCAGGCCATGGGAACAATGGTAAGCGCAAAGCTGACAACAGCTTGGACTTTGTCGCTAACACCAATGCTCAGGAGAATGGCCAGCGCCGTAAGGGCAAGCAGCCCCAGAGGGGCGGAGGTTCAGGCCCCAATTTGGAGCGCCTGTTAAATCAACCCTGTCCAAAGCATGGATCAAAGGAGAAGCCAGCATCGCATCTTTGGAAGGATTGTTACATCATGCGAGATTTCAAGAACTCCAATATGTTTCAGTACGATAATGGCCCGCCCGGCGGTTCAGGAGGTGGTTTCCACGGGCCGGGTTACGGAGGTGGCAGCTCCGGTTCAGGATTTCAGGGTAATCAAACCGGACACATCAATCAAGGGCACCAAGGCAACCAAGGAAGTTACAACCATCAGGGGAACCAGCAGCAGCAGCAGCAGTCGGGCTATCAGAGCAATCCTAAGCAGTTAAATAGTGGGCAATATCATGTCTTCACCACTATCTTGTGTAAGCGTGATCAGAAGCTTCACAACAGGGCAGTAAACTCTGTTGAACCGGCGGTGCCTCAGTATTTGCGCTGGTCTGAGCAACCCATTTTATGGAGTAGAGAGGATCACCCGCCCCAGGTTGACAATCCGGGTCATCTGGCCTTAGTGGTGGCCCCTCAAGTTGGGGGATATAACACTAGTAGAAAAAGGGTCAAATGTGAAGCACATTAGTGCCGGTTTGAATTTGAGCCGGCACTAATGTGTGCATTAGTGCCGGTTCCAACGGCTAGCCAGCCGCTCTCATTAGTACCGGTTAGTGCCACGAACCGGTACTAAAGTGAGTGGTGGCAGGATGTTGTCAGTCCGGGGCCCCTCCAGCACCTTTAGTACCAGGTCGTATCACGAACCGGTACTAAAGGTCGTCCAACATAGACCCTTCGTCCACCCGAGCTCGCTCTGTTCTTCCCCTTTCCCCTCTCCTCTCTGTTCTTTTCCCTCTTCCTCTCAAGCTCATCACACATTTTGCCCAAAATTTGTCAAGATTTGAAGGCCCCCATCCATTCAAATGATCAGAAAGGTTAGCAACTTTGTCCTTTCATCTCTCATTGCTAGATTAGCTCATGCAATGCTTTATATAGTGATTGATTTTTGAGTTTAGTAATTTGGGAGGAATTATATATATGTGCTAGTATTTGATTTATATGCAATTTGAGGTCAAAAATAACACTTAGTTTGCATATGTAGGTGTGGTTTACTTAGTGCCTTCTAAATCTCTGTCGTAACCACCGTCGATCGCCCGCAACGTCCCGTCGCCGGCACCACCTTGTGGTGAGCCTCTTGTTCATGAAGTTTTATATAAAAAATTGATGTTTGTGTGATTTGGATATATAGTTACTCGTATAATTATCTTACCCATACGTTGTTTGTTATACATAGTGCCATGGTTTTGATATCCGTCCCCGTCGGCCCTCGTCCGGGTTATGATTCGGATGTGGTATATTCTCTTTTAAAACTATTCATTGCATTTCGTGTTTATGACAAATTATGCCCATCAAGTTGACATAGATATTTGTATGTAGGAGGTAGTTGAACCAGAAATTCCAACCGACCCTATTGTCGAGAGGTTAAATTTAGTTGAAAGAGAAAACAAGGATTTGAAGGAAAAATTGAAAAGAATTGAGGGGGAGAAGATGGAATTGGAGTTGCATGTTGCTGATGTCGTCGATGATCACAAGATTAAGATGGAGAAAATGCGCTTGAAGATTAGAAAGATTAGAAAATATGCCATTCATAGTGAGGCTTGGTATCATTATGCTGTTGGATCAATTGTTACCTTAGTTGTGATCTTGATCGCATTTGTTGTTGCATTTAAATTCTTTAGCTAGAGAGTTATTTGTTTGTTGCATTTAAGTGTTGTATGAACTTTATGTATTGTATTAATTTGGTGTTTTCGGTGCTGTGTATTGAAGATGAGACGGCAATGGATGTACGATGACCGATGCTCTCCCGAGTTCATTAATGGCGTGCGTACTTTTCTGCTTGTGGCTGAGGCAAACAAGCGGGCGGATGGTTTTATGCCTTGTCCATATGCTGGCTGTAAGAACGGTCACAATTACTCTACGTCAAGAACCATTCACGTCCACCTGTTTGAGTCCGGTTTCATGCCCCACTAGAAAGAGGGGTTATGATGTAAGACAATGAAGAAGAAGAGGACGACGACAGCTATCCTGGCCATGGGTTCCCTGAATACGATGATACAACAATGAGGGAAGAAGCTGCGCTGGTAATGCGAGAAGAAGCTGAGCCGGCAATGCGGTAAGAAGCTGAAGAAGAGGCATCGGATGAGCCCATTGATGATCTAGGTCGGGCCATTGCCGATGCAAAGAGAAACCGCACAAGTGATTTGGAGAAGAAGAAGTTGCAGCGCATGTTAGAGGATCACAAAAAATTGTTGTACCCGAATTGCGTAGGTGACAAGAAAAAGCTGGGCACCACACTGGAATTGCTACAATGGAAGGCAGAGAATGGTGTATCTGACAAGGGATTTGGAAAGTTGCTGGTAATGATAAAGAATATGCTTCCAAAGGACAACGAATTGCCCGAGAGTACATACGAAGCAAAGAAGGCTGTCTGCCCTCTAGGGCTAGAGGTGCAGAAGATACATGCATGCCCTAATGATTGCATCCTCTACCGCGGTGAGTACAAGGATTTTAGCGCTTTCCCGATATGCGGTGCATTGCACAATAAGATCAGCCGCGATGACCCTGGTGATGTCGAGGGCAAGCGCCCCAGGAAGAAGATTCCTGCCAAGGTGATGTGGTATGCTCCTATAATACCACGGTTGAAACGTTTGTTCCAAAACAAAGAGCATGCCAAGGCAATGCGATGGCACAGAGAAGACTGTAAGAAAGACGGAAAGTTGAGAGTACCTGCTGACAGGTCGCAGTGGAGAAAAATCGAAAGGAAGTACGGGAAGGAGTTTGTAGATGACGCAAGGAACGTATGGTTTGGTCTAAGCGCAGATGGCATTAATCCTTTTGGGGAGCAGAGCAGCAACCATAGCACCTGGCCTGTGACTCTATGTTTGTATAACCTTCCTCCTTGGTTGTGCATGAAGTGGAAGTTCATTATGATGCCAGTGCTCATCCAAGGCCCTAAGCAACCCGGCAACGACATTGATGTGTACCTAAGGCCATTAGTTGAAGAACTCTTACAACTGTGGAATGGAACAGGTGTACGTGTGTGGGATGAGCACATGGGGGAAGAATTTGACCTAAAGGCATTGCTATTCGTGACCATCAATGATTGGCCTGCTCTCAGTAACCTTTCAGGACAAACAAACAAGGGATACCGCGCATGCACGCACTATTTGGACGATACCGACAATATATATTTGGCTAATTGTAAGAAGAATGTGTACCTGGGACATCGTCGATTTCTTCTAAGTAGGCATCCCATAAGAAAGAAAGGCAAGCATTTCAAAGGTGAGGCGGATCACCGGACGAAGCCTCGCCACCGTACTGGTGCTGATGTACATGATATGGTCAAGGATTTGAAGGTGGTCTTTGGAAAGGGTCCTGGTGGACAACCTGTTCCGAATGACGCTGATGGACGTGCACCCATGTGGAAGAAGAAATCTATATTTTGGGACCTGCCCTATTGGAAAGACCTAGAGGTCCGCTCCACAATCGACGTGATGCACGTGACGAAGAATCTTTGTGTGACCCTGCTTGGCTTCTTGGGCATGTATGGGAAGACAAAAGATACACCCGAGGCACGGGAGGACCAGCAACGTATGCACGGAAAAGACGACATACATCAGGGTCATGCAAGCTACGCTCTTACCAAAGAAGAGAAGGAAATCTTCTTTGAATGCCTGCTCAGTATTAAGGTACCGTCTGGCTTCTCGTCGAATATAAAGGGAATAATAAACATGGCAGAGAAAAAGTTCCAGAACCTAAAGTCTCATGACTGCCACGTGATTATGACTCAACTGCTTCCGGTTGCATTGAGGGGGCTTCTACCGGAAAACGTTCGATTAGCCATTGTGAAGCTATGTGCATTCCTTAATGCAATCTCTCAGAAGGTAATCGATCCAGAAATCATACCAAGGTTAGAGAATGATTTGGTGCAATGTCTTGTCAGTTTCGAGTTGGTGTTCCCACCATCCTTCTTCAACATCATGACGCACGTCCTAGTTCACCTATGCGAAGAGATTAACATTTTGGGTCATGTATTTCTACACAATATGTTCCCCTTTGAGAGGTTCATGGGAGTCTTAAAGAAATATGTTCATAATCGTGCTAGGCCAGAAGGAAGCATCTCCAAGGGCCATGAAAATGAGGAGGTCATTGAGTTTTGTATTGACTTTATTCCTGACCTTAAGCCGATTGGTGTTCCTGAATCGCGGCATAAGGGCAGACTGGATGGAAAAGGCACGCTAGGAGGGGAACAAATAATATGTATGGACGGACATTCTCTCACTGAAGCACACTACACAGTTCTACAGAATTCCGCCTTGGTGGCTCCGTATATGGATGAACACAAGAATTTGCTACGCTCCAAACACCCGGAGCGGTCTGATGATTGGATTACACATGAACAAACCAGGAGTTTCGCCAGCTGGTTGCAGACACGTACCATGCATGACGCCTCTATTGAAGATGACTTGTAGTTGTTTTCCCAGTTACCATCTTCGAATATAATGACTTTCAAAGGGTACGAGATAAATGGTAATACATTTTACATGATCGCCCAAGATAAGAAGAGCACAACCAAAACAGTGGTGTCGGCTTTGATGCAGAAACCAAGACGGGAAAAGAAACATATTATGGTTATATACAGGACATATGGGAACTTGACTATCGACGTGGTTTGAAGGTCCCTTTGTTTCGGTGCAAATGGGTCAATATGACACGAGGCGGGGTAACGGAAGACCCACAGTACGGAATGACAACAGTGGATCTCAACAATCTTGTGTATGCAGACGAACCATTCGTCCTAGCCAATGATGTGGCACAGATTTTCTATGTGAAGGACATGTCTACCAAGCCGAGAAAAAGAAAAGATAAGGAAGCGAATGCATCGTACGATGAGCCAAAGAGGCACATAGTTCTTTCTGGGAAGAGAAACATCGTGGGAGTGGATGACAAGACATGCATGTCAGGAGATTATGAAAAGTTTGATGAAATTGCTCCATTCACAGTGAATATTGACCCGAGCATCCAGTTAAATGATGAAGATTTTCCATGGCTACGGCGCAAAGGGACACATGCGAAGAAAAAGTTTCACACCCAAAGATCTGGGATGTGATTGGCTTCACTATCATCACTTTCTTCTGTGTTTCACACCCAGGAGGGAATCTCTGTAATAGTTAGGGTAGCTAGTTATGTGTTTTGGCATTTGAAACGCGAAGAAATTTTATGTGCAAGCAAATTCTTTCATGCATTTACTGATTTTTCAGCTAAATGACCCTGAAATTGAAAAGCATTTCAAATGAACTCAGAAAAGGTTGAAAGTTGGCATGGTATCATAATTTCACCCACATAGCATGTGCAAAAAAGTAGAGAGGGTTATCGCAAAAACTGGATGCACTTCGTGTACAAAATGGACAATCTCTTTCGAAGTATCAGCGTTTCGGACAAAAACTCATCTGTTACAAAGGCATTTCATTTTCTAAATAACCTAAGCATTACCAAATTGAATATAATGATAAAACATAAGAAAAAAGAATCACTGAAAAATCTATTTTCAAAGTTATGTTATTCACAAACTAGTGATTCACACAAATTTCAAATAATTCAAAATGTAAACTATTCAAATTTGTAAACTACCGGTACTAACAGAAAGTTTGTAATTTTTTGTACCTAAAGCAAAAATATTCACAAAGAAACTCTAAATACAGCAAAAAACAACTCAAAAATAAATAAAGCCAAAAAATAAGAAAAAAAGCCCACCTACTGGGCCACGGCGGCCTGCATACGACTAGAAACCCAAATTCTAGTTGGGCGAGGATGCAGGCCCGCTAGCCCAGTAGGCCCAGCAGGGCATCGCAGTAGAGGTAGGCCCAGAAGGCCTGCTTAGGAGAGGAGCTCGAGACAGCAGCGACGGCGGGGCTTATAAGCAGGTGTGAGTGCCCCTCGGCTAGCGAGGTGGGACTAAACTTATGCGCCCCTCGCCTGGCAGCGCACACCCTTTAGTACCGGGTCGTGGCTCCAACCGGTACTAAAGGGGGGCCTTTAGTACCGGTTGGTGCCATGACCCGGTACTAAAGGGGGTGCGGTTCCCGCCGCTTCGTCTGGCCAAAATAGACCTTTATTACCGGTTGGTAGCTCCAACCGGTACTAAAGGTGAGTTCTATATAAGAAAACACTTCAAAAAAATTGTGAGTTTCTCATCTCTCCCTCTGATTCTTTCTCCGCTGCCCCATCGCCGCCGCCCCCGTCGCCGTCCGTCGCCGTGCCCGTCGCCGTCCGTCGCCGTCGTCGTCCCCGTCCCCGTCGTCCCCGTCGCCGCGCCGCGCCCCGTCCTCCCGTCGTCCCCGCCCGGCCCGTCCCCGTCCCCGTTGTCACGGCCCCGTCGCCGTCTCCGTCCCCGTCCCCGTCGCCGCCCCCCGTCGTCATGCCTCGCCGGTGAGCTCCTGCCCCGGCCGCCACACACACACACATTGTTATAGAATTGTTATCAATCTTTCTGTTTTTTAGTTATAGAATTATTAGAAATGTTAGTTTTAGTTATAGAAATGTTAGTTATATAGAAATGTTAGTTATATAGAAATATTATAAATGTTAGTTATATAGAAATGTTAGTTATATTAGAAATGTTAGTTATATAGAAATGTTAGTTATATAGAAATGTTTTTTAGTTATAGAAATATTAGAAATGTTAGTTTTAGTTATAGAAATATTAGAAATGTTAGTTTTATTTATAAAATTTAGAATTTGCATATATGAAATCAGAATCCATCATTTAAAAAATGTTACTTTACCTTTGCGGCATATAGTATTTGTTGTCGACGATACCCGGCCCGCATCCTCGCCGTCGACCCGTTCACGACGACGTCCTGCTTCTGAGGACCCATGTCCGGGACTGGGCTCCGCCGGGCTGGCGCTGGGAGGTGCTACCTTCAGGGGCGCGACGCTTGGTGAGGAACCCAGCCCCGGGTCCCGTCGTCGACCCTCATCTCCTTTGGTGGCGTTCGTGTGGGCCACTTTCGATGCGGAGGGAGCCGGCCCAGGCGGAGGTGGTACGTCGTCGTGTCAGGGAGGAGGACGAGCACGTCCATCGCTACATGGCTGCTATGGACGTCATGTTCTCCAATACCTGGCAGGTTCTTTGGGGAGATCACCCGAGCTATGATCCAGTGATGGTTCCTTCACTTTGGTTGTCCACCGCCTAGATTACTCTCTAGTATTCGATCTTTATTAGCTAGCTAGCTAGTGATGTATTCGATATATAATATTCGAGATGTTTTATTCGAGATTATATATATTATTCGAGACGATGTATTCGAGATTATATCTATTATTCGAGACGACGTATTCGAGATTATATTCGATGATGCTTATTATGTACTACGATTGATTCAGTTTTTCCTTATTAATTGATTGCATCCATGCATTGTAATTTGAATATATTTCTTTTGGATTAGTTAAATAAAACCTATGGCGGACAATACCGAAAGAGAGGGAGAAGAGGCCCTGTTCAATATCATACGCAATCCTCGCGGGCCAGATGATGATCAGAATGAAGAAGATTATGACGGCTCCGAATATCTAAACAACACCGGGGAGGGTGATATGATATTTGATCACGACGACCAAATTGATGAAGTCATGAACTATGAACATGACGAAGAAAATGTTGATCTTGAAACAACAAAGATGGGCGAGGTATATATATTTATATAAGCAGGCATCTGGTGATCATCACATGTTTTAAATGACTTGAAGATATATTTATATATTAACGAATCGATCTTTCTTCTTTCAGCCATCCGGATCGAGCAAATCTTCAGGCAACAGGAAACGAGGCCCGAACAAAAAGTTGAAGGAGGGCGTAAAGTACAATATCGAGGCCATCAAACCTAGTGGCGAACCATTAGCGCCTAAGAAGATTGCGGACAAGTTCATTCGTCAGTGCGGAGTTCTTGTGAAGGACCAACTCCCGATCTCCCTTCAAGAATGGAGAGAGCCAGCAAAGCCACGTCCAGGAGTTACTTTTGTCGACGACAGACAAAAACTTCTGCTTTGGGAAACGCTCATGGAACATTTCACCCTACCAGATCATTTCACATATGCAAATGTGGAGAAAGTCAAGGACGCTGCTCTTAGGAAGATGGCGGTTGCATTCAACAACCACAAGAATCGTGAATGGGACAAGTGCGTCAAGGGAGGAAGGAAGACTCCAGTATTCGAGGGACCACTAGAGAAGCAAAGTGCTCATTGGGATGATTTCGTGAAATTCAAGGATTCGGAATTATCTAAGGAACGGTCGAGAATAAACAAGGCCAATGCTGCAAAAAAGGATAAGTTCCATAAGCTGGGGCCAGGTGGCTATGCGGTGGCAATGCCTAAGTGGGATAAGTATGAGAAAGAAATGGAGGATGCAGGTGTCACTGCAGAAACATTGAGCTGGCCCCCCAGGTGGAGGACTTGGTTCTATGCACATGGGGAGGAGTTGGACCCGAAGACAAGCAAAGTTTCGAAGAAGGCATGTCTAGACGGAGCCGAAGATAAGCTACTTGTTGCAATAGAAGAGGCTCGATCGGGGGTGTTCCAGCCCAACAGAGAGAACGACAAGCTTATGCGTGCCCTGTGAAATCCTGAACACCCAAGAAGAACACGAGGCAAGGGTGCTATTCCATGGTATGAGGGGTTTTCGGACTGGAACGCCGACTACAAAACCCGTGCGAGAAAGAAGATTGCGGAAGACAAGAAGAGGAAGATGGAGGAGGAGCAGAGGAAGATGGACTATGAACGCCTTCAAGGCCTAGAATCAGCGCACGCGGACTTGGCAGTCAAATTCCAGCGGCAGCAGGAGCAGATCGACTCACTTAGCCAGCAAAGGGGGTCTCAGCAGCTGCAGCAGCTAGCGGGTGATCCAGCATTGGATAGCACTGTCCCATCCATGCCGAGAAGCAGCGTGGGTTCCGCCCCGGGCGATGCATTGCTGGATAGCTACCCAGTGGATGACATCATGGAGAACACTAACTGCGAGCTACACTTCAAAATGAAGAACATATCCATGAAGGTGGCGGACGCCCTTGCTTTTACAAATCCCCCCGAGGCAACCTTCCATTGCAACCCGATTCCAGCGGGCTATGCTCGTGTCTTGGTTGATGAGGTGGTGGACCAATATTCGGGGCTAGTGCTTGACATTCCTGGAGGTGACGAGGAGCACACACTGGGAGAGGCCAACCATCGTATCATCCTATGGAGAAAGATTGCATCATCTTTCGAAGGCCACCGACACCGCGTCATCCGACTCCTCGTCGAAGTCCGCCACTGAGTCAGCAGACTCCCGCTCCTCCAAGTCCACCAACGCGTTAGACCACTCCTCCTCCAAGTCCGGCACAGCTTCAGGCCTCTCCTCCTCCTCCAAGTCCGGCAAAGCATCAGGCCACTCCTCCTCCAAGTCTGGCACAGCTTCAGGCCACTCCTCCTCCTCCAACTCAGCCACGTCAGCTGTCTTCGCCGCCTCAGCAATCACGGAAGAGAGCCGCCTCATCTATGGTGCGTAGCGGTATGATGTCTACTACACAACCTTCTTCTTGTAGACGTTGTTGGGCCTCCAAGTGCAGAGGTTTGTAGGACAGTAGCAAATTTCCCTCAAGTGGATGACCTAAGGTTTATCAATCCGTAGGAGGCGTAGGATGAAGATGGTCTCTCTCAAGCAACCCTACAACCAAATAACAAAGAGTCTCTTGTGTCCCCAACACACCCAATACAATGGTAAATTGTATAGGTGCACTAGTTAGGCGAAGAGATGGTGATACAAGTGGTATATGGATAGTAGATAATAGTATTTGTAATCTGAAAATATAAAAACAACAAGGTAACGAATGATAAAAGTGAGTGTAAACGGTATTGCAATGTGTTGAAACAAGGCCTAGGGTTCATACTTTCGCTAGTGTAAGTTCCCTCAACAATACTAACATAATTGGATCACATAACTATCCCTCAACATGCAAAAAAGAGTCACTCCAAAGTCACTAATAGCAGAGAACAAACGAAGAGATTATGGTAGGGTACAAAACCACCTCAAAGTTATTCATTCCAATCAATCCGTTGGGCTATTCCTATAAGCGTCACAAACAGTCCAAGAGTTCATACTAGAATAACACCTTAAGACACAAATCAATCAAAACCCTAATGTCACCTAGATACTCCAATGTCACCTCAAGTATCCGTGGGTATGACTATACAATATGCGTCACACAATCTCAGATTCATCTATTCAACCAACACAAAGGACCTCGAAGAGTGCCCCAAAGATCTACCGGAGAATCACGACGAAAATGTGTGCCAACCCCTATGCATAGGTTCATGAATCCGCAAGTTGGTCACCTTAACATACATCAAGTGGCACGCGGTATCCCATTGTCACCACTGATATCCACGGCAAGACATACATCAAGTGTTCTCAAATCTTTAAAGACTCAATCCGATAAGATTACTTCAAAGGGGAAACTCGATTCATTACAAGAGAGTAGAGGGGGGAGAAAACATCATAGGATCCAAATATAATAGCAAAGCTCGCGATACATCAAGATCGTAACATCTCAAGAACACGAGAGAGAGAGAGAGAGATCAAACACATAGCTACTGGTACATACCCTCAGCCCCGAGGGAGAACTACTCTCTCCTCGTCATGGAGAGCATCGGGATGATGAAGATGGCCACCGGTGAGGGTTCCCCCCTCCGGCAGGGTGCCGGAACAGGGTCCCGATTGACTTTTGGTGGCTACGGAGGCTTCTGGCGGCGGAACTCCCGATCTATTGTGCCCTCTGGAAGTTTTAGGTCACATAGGTATATATGGGTGCGGGAGGTACGTCAGGGGAGCCACAAGGGCCCCACGAGACAGGGGGGCGCGCCCTAGGGGGGTGGGCGCACCCCCACCCTCGTGGGCAGCTCCCGTATCTTCTGACGTGGGGTCCAAGTCCATCAGGTGTGTTTCCTTCCAAAATAACTTCTCCATTTGATTTCGTTCCGTTTCGACGCCGTCTGATATTCCTTTTCTTCAAAACACTGAAATAGGCATAAAACAGCAAATCTGGGCTGGGCCTTCGGTTAATAGGTTAGTCCCAAAAGTAATATAAAAGTGGATAATAAAGCCCAATATTGCCCAAAACAGTAGATAACATAGCATGGAGCAATCAAAAATTATAGATACGTTGGAGACGTATCATGGTACAAGTCGAGGTAGTACTGGAGGTACAGGCGGAGGCAAGCGATTTCAATATGGTCCAAGCCTCGCGCCCCTTCCGTAGAGGCCTTACGACAAGTCTGAGGAGGAAAACGCAGCCATATCGAAGGCTGAGGTGGAAGCCCATTTTGCACCGAAACCGCCACCGCCGCCAAGGGAGAAAGTGCCTGAGGAAAAGATTGACCACTTCATTCGTATGGTAGAGCACCAGCTCCCAAGCCTGTTGACACAGACTATGAGTGCCACCTCAAGAAGTTAAATCGAGCACGTCTATAGAAAGAGGTGAGCTCGAGCAAATCAGCTGGCAAAACATGCGGTAAAACCGTTCCCCAGCTGGGAGAACAGGCGGCGCAATCAATCCCCCCGCTTGTTGTGCCAACAACACATGAGAGTAGGCGCGCCCAATATTATTGTGGGCAAACCGTTAACGTTCCCGGGCTGGGCGATGTGGTTATAACCAAGGAGCTTATTGAGCAGGCTAAAAGCCTCATGATCACTGTTGGACAACTCCTCGATATCGAGCCCATGTCTCCGACTAGAGAGGAGGAAATAAAACGGAAATATGTCTAGGGCCAACCTTTGGTCGAGCCAGACGAGGTCAAGAAGCTCCCAACGAGAATGTATGAATTGCATCAATGGTACATGGACATTACCAAGAATTCCAATCGAGAGACCCTCATGGTGAATGTCAAGAAGGATCATTACTACCATGAGAAAGCTGTGTCCGTTGAGTATTCAAAACTATTTCAGTTATACAATCAAGACGCACTCGACGAATCTATCGTCAGTTTCTATTGTCTGTAAGTGATTTCTTTCTGTAATTTAACTCTCAAGCTAGCTGTAGTGATCATTTTGATCAATCATTACCTGTAATTATCCTCACTATATTCTTTTCTGTGGTATTATGCAGGATGAAGATTTATGAAATGAAAAAGGTGGACGCTATGGCATTGGGTTTGTTGACCCAAATACCATTAATGAATACACATGGAAATTAGATCCATATTATGAAAAAGTGTAGAGGAAAGCATGCTAGATTTCTTCAAGCGCCTCAAATACAATGATGATATACTACTTCCTTACAACTTTGAGTGAGTCACACTGTCTTGTACTACAAATTCTGTTTTTGCCTACTAGCTAGCTACATGTTTTTGCTTACATATGCCTGCTTAATTAAGACATGCAAACGTGTGTGCATGCAGATTTCACTGGATCTTGTTAATCATTAAAGTTGATGAAGGAACAGTTGAAGTACTAGACTCACTACTTAAGAAACCAACTGACTACACCATCGTGAAGGGGATAGTCAACAGGTAATTTCAAACATTATTAACTATATCTCGGCCTATTTAATTAGTTTGTCATTTCCTGATAACAATTATTTAATAACCCTTTTATTCATTTTCTTTGTCGGCGGGCAGGGCTTGGGCAAAGTTCATCAACGTCACTCCAGGCCAATGGAAACAAAATCTGAAATGGTATCGACCCATGGTAAGTAATTAAGTAGTACTAGCTAGCTGCCATCTCTTTAATTATCATGCATGATTAATTATTATCTGATCAAATTCCATTCTCGTAAAGGCCCTGAAGCAGGCATTGGGGAATAATCTGTGTGCATACTACGTTTGCGAGAACATTCGCATGATGGCATCCGAAAGGAGCAGATATCAAAGATAGGAGTGGGTACGTTTGTCAGAACACTATTCACAATTTTTACACCATTATCGATATCAAGTCACACAACTAATACACATGCATATTGATCTCCTTCTTAACAGTTCAAAGAGGTGCGGGAGAAGCTCCTACCAAAGGACCGCATAGAAGCAATTCAAGAGGAAATAGCGGGATTTTTTCTCGACCAGGTCATAGATCCCAAAGGAGAATACTTTTACCCGCTACCGCCCCCATGAACCACTTCCAATTGTTATCATGCTCCGAAGGCACCAATTAGGAGAAATTGTATATAGCTAGCTAATTGTATATATATATATATATATATATATATATATATATACATGTGTGTATATATGTGTGAATTAATTAATGGTGGTTGTGAGACATTCGATGATATATATATATATATATATATATATATAGTGTTACTATTCATCACGCAGTGTGCAGAATAAGTTATTTCTCACCTGAAATAATCTTACGATCGCTTCCTAAATAAATTACGTCTAGAATATAAATAGTTACGTGTATATTGATTCAGTACGTAAAATTTGTATAAAAAAATAGATTATAAGACCAGAAAAATCACATTTTATGTATGTTTAACACTATGTCTTTACATTCGTAGTTTTACGTAACATAAAATATTTTTTACGGTGAGTATATATTTTCTTACGTTCTCTTTTTATGTATAAAATAAGATAAAATTTACAAAACGTAAAAATACGGTGCATTGATGTCAAAATAGAGTGTCCCTATATATATATTTTCTTACGTTCTCTTTTTATGTATATATTTTCTTAAGGACCAGGATGACGAATAGTGTGTCCCTATATATATATATATATGATCGGTTCTACTAGAAATTCTATTTATATATATGCATAACGTGTACAATATGCAGTATCGTAAAATACCAGCAAACGAAAAAGAATTAAATGGAAAACACAAAATTAAATGAAAAAGAAATCATAAACCCAAAACCCCCCAACCTTTTAATACCGGTTGGTGTCACCAACCGGTACTAAAGGGCTCCCTGCCCCCGGAGCTGGCTCGTGCCACGTGGTTGCCCTTTAGCACCGGTTCGTGCTGAACCGGTACTAAAGGGGGGGGGGCTTTAGTGCCAGTTACCGAACCGGCACTAAAGGGCCTTACGAGCCGGTGCTATTGCCCGGTTCTGCACTAGTGTAAGTTCACTAAGGTACTCATGGATGGGGGAAGTAGTATCAACATTCTATATTACGATACCTTCCGTCGTATGGGGTTGACAGATAAGAATCTTAAACCATCAAACACCATATTTCATGGTGTGGTGCCTGGTAAGTCTTCATATCCAGTGGGCAAGATAGCCTTAGAGGTAGCTTTTGGAGATGATCATGATTCAAGATCAGAAACATTGACTTTTGAGGTGGTGAAAATCAAAAGTCCGTATCACGCTTTGTTTGGGAGGCCGGCTTACGCTAAGTTCATGGCGAGGCCGTGTTATGTGTATGTTCAGCTTAAGATGCCAGGTCATAAGGGGACCATCATAGTACACGGGAGCAGGAAGATCGCTCTGGAATGTGAGGAAGGTGATGCGGCTTATGCTGAGTCGGTTTGCGCCACGGAGGAGCTGAAGTTCTATAAGGACCAAGTTGATCCGGCAGATATGACTTCTTTGAAAAAGCCAACTACGAAACACGATCCGATGTTGAAATTCAAATCAGCCATAGATACTAAGATGGTTGATTTTGTTCCTGGCGATTCATCCAAGCAGTTCAGCATCAGCGCTAACCTAGATCCCAAATAGGAAAGCGCGCTCATCGAGTTCATCCGTGAGAACCGGGACATCTTTGTATGGAAACCTTCTGACATGACAGGTGTACCGAGGGAACTCGCTGAGCACATACTTAACATTGATCCTAAGTTTAAACCGGTCCGGCAGTTTCTCTGCCGCTTTAATGAAGAAAGGCGCTAGGCTATTGGTGAAGAGGTAGCTCGGTTGTTGGCCGCAGGGTTTATCGTGGAGGTCTTTCACCCGGAGTGGTTAGCTAATCCAGTGCTGGTTCTTAAGAAAAAGGCACTTGGCGTATGTGTGTGGATTACACAGACTTGAACAAGGCTTGCCCTGCAGACCCCTTTGCCCTCCCTCGTATTGATCAGATCATTGATGCTACGGCGGGTTGTGACCGTTTGTGTTTTCTGGACGCTTATTCTGGTTATCATCAGATCAAAATGGTAGTTAAGGACCAGGAGAAGATAGCTTTCATAACACCCTTTGGAGCCTTCTGCTATGTCTCCATGCCCTTTGGGCTCAAGAGTGCCCGAGCGACTTATCAACGTTGTGTTCAGAATTGTCTTCATAAGCCGATTGGGCGCAATGTTCATGCATATGTGGATGATATTGTGATAAAGTCCAGGAAGGAGGAAACATTAATAGATGATTTGAGAAAAACCTTTGACAACCTCCGGGTTTACAAGATGATGCTCAATCCGGAAAAGTGTGTCTTTGGTGTACCGGCAGGCAAACTCTTGGGTTTTTTGGTGTCAAACAGAGGCATTGAGGCTAATCCGGAAAAAATCTCAGCAATTACATCTTTGGCTAAACCGGCGTGTATCAATGACGTTCAATGTTTGGCCGGCCGGATTGCGGCTTTGAGCCGGTTTATCAGTCTCCTTAGGGAGAAGGCTATTCCTTTATATCAGATGCTAAAGAAAACAGATGATTTTGTCTGGAGCGAGGCAACTGATAAAGCGTTTGAGGATCTGAAAAGGCAGTTAGTTGAACCGCCTATGCTTGCAGCCCCGATTGATAAAGAGCCGTTACTGTTGTATGTGGCTGCTAATGCCTGAGCTATTAGCGTGGCTATTGTGGCGTAGCGCAAGGAAGCCAGAAAGGAGTATTCGGTTCAACGGCCGGTTTATTATATCAGTGAGGTACTCATTGAATCAAAGCAGAGGTATCCACATTGGCAGAAGCTGTTGTATGGAGTGTTTATGGCAAGCCGAAAGCTCAAACATTATTTTCAGGGTCATCCTATCACAGTGGTCAGTTCAGCCCCTCTGGGAGATATTATTCAAAACAGAGAAGCAACTAGCTGGATTGCTAAGTGGGCTATTGAGCTTGGACCTCACGGGCTCAAACACACACCTCACACAGCCATTAAATCCCAAGCACTTGTGGACTTCATCAATGATTGGACAGAGTTGCAGGCACCAGAGGAAAAGCCAGATAACACATATTGGACTATTCATTTTGATGGATCCAGACAGTTGGAGGGCTTGGGGGCTGGAGTCATACTAAATTCCCCACGAGGTGACAAGTTTTGTTATGCCCTCTGTTTAATGTTCCCCTGTACTAACAATGCAGCTGAGTACGAGGCCTTACTCCACGGTCTTCGGATGGCTAAGGAGATGAACTTAAGCCGGGTTAAGTGCTTTGGGGATTCAGATCTGGTGGCTCAACAGGTGTCTAGCACTTGGGATTCTAAAGACCCACTCATGGCTGCATATCGACGAGAGGTGGACACAGTGGCTGGTCACTTCAAGGGTTATCAGGTGGACCATATAGACCGGCGAAAGAATGAAGCGGTGGGCACTTTAAGCCGCCTTGGTTCTCAGCATAAACCGGTCCCACCAAATATCTTTCTTGACGTGCTGCATTATCCGCCGGTCAAGGTACCAACAGAAGAGGAGTTGGCTATTCCTGATTCGGAGGCTCAATAGGTGGCAGCTTTGCATATCATACCGGATTGGACAATCCCATACCTGGCTTACATGAACCGGGGCGAATTACCGGAGGATGAAACCTCGGCCCGACAGATAATCCGGCGTTCCAAGTCAATGACCATACTCAATGGAGAGTTACATCATTAGAGCGTTTTAGGGGCAATTCAGCGTTGTGTCTCTCCTCAAGAGGGTTGTGAGATTTTGCGAGAAATCCATGAAGGGGATTGTGGTCACCTCGCCGGTTCAAAGTCTTTGGTTGCTAAAGCTTTTCGACATGGTTTTTATTGGTTAACAGCTCACGCTAATGCGGAGGACTTAGTCAAAATATGTGACGGTTATCAAAAATTCGCACGCCGTGCTCATATTCCGACTCAGGAGTTGAGGATGATTCCAATAACGTGGCCGTTTGCGACTTGGGGGCTTGATATGGTTGGACCCTTTAAGCGTTCCAAGGACAAAAAGACCCACTTATTAGTGGCAGTTGATAAATTCACCAAATGGGTGGAAGCAGAGCCAATCAGTAAGTGTGATGCGGCCACAGCGGTTCAATTCATCAAAAAGGTGATATTCCGGTTTGGCTTTCCACACAGTATTATAACTGATAATGGCACTAATCTGTCAAAGGGAGAGATGGAAGAATTTTGCCAACGTGAGCACATCCAGCTTGATATAGCATCGGTGGCTCACCCCCAATCTAATGGTCAAGCAGAGAGGGCAAATCAAGAAATTTTGAGAGGTATTAAGGCCCGACTTATGGTTCCTTTGAAGCGGACACCGGGTTGTTGGGTGGAGGAATTACCTTCTGTGTTATGGAGCATCAACACCACACCTAACAGATCTACGGGTTACACACCTTTCTTCATGGTTTATGGAGCGGAGGCGGTTCTCCCTAGTGACATCCGTCACGACTCGCCCCATGTGGCAGCTTATGTTGAAGCTGATAATGAGACAACACATCAGGATTCCCTGGACTTATTAGATGAGGAGCGTGATCTTGCAGCAGCACGTTCGGCAATTTATCAACAAGATCTCCGACGTTATCACAGCCGCCGGGTTAAGACCAGAACCTTTCAGGAGGGCGATTTGGTGCTCCAGCTCATCCAGGATCAAACTGATATGCACAAGTTATCCCCACCTTGGGAAGGACCTTTTTTGGTCAGCAAGAATCTGCACAACGGGTCATACTAGCTCATTGATGTTCGAGAGCACAAAGACTCTCGTAAGTCGGAGGAGGAGACCAAGCGGACGTGGAACATAGCTCTTCTTCGGCCTTACTATACTTGAGCCATAGGCTCTTCATATGTACATATTTATGACAATGTATATATTATATAATAAACCGGAGCCTCGAATAAAGCGGGGTCTCCGTTCTTTTTACATCATGTGTGTGCTTACAAAAGTTTCTACTGACAAAGCGGAGTTTTGTTAAACCGGTCTCTGCAGCCACACAGATACAAAAGAAAATCACTAGGGGGCTTGGTCATATCTGAACCATAGCTACACCTCTTGATCGGTTTGAAACCACAAAGGGATATCACTAGGGGGCTTGGTCATATCTGAACCGTAGCTGCACCTCTTGATCGGTTTGAAACCACAAAGGGATATCACTAGGGGGCTTGGTCATATCTGAACCGTGGCTGCACCTCTTGATTAGCGTAAGGCCAACATGAATTTACTTCAGGGCCAAAGAGAGTGTTGCACAAAGCATAAGCTCAAACATGGGCACCCACTGAGCACAGCTCAAAAAGTTACTTGGGGGCTCTTTTTGCAAAGCAATAAAGAGTTTGAAAGGACCCTTGTAATTGGCTATCAAGCCACGGCTTGGAAGCCTGGTGTATTCACCTAAAACCCCGGGTTAACCTGCCTTCATCAAGTAAGCCACTCCTGTCCAGGTAATCCTGGTATGACCCGCCGAACGTTTGGCAAGTCAATCTTATACAGACCCTGAACTTGTCAAAGTTAAAATGACAATTGGTTAATTGGAGGCCCATCTTAAAAGGCTTTGTTAAATGGATTAACTTAGCGGCCTAGCAGCCCATGAAAAGTCTCAATTTGGAGCCTGGCAGCTCGTAAAAGCCTCGCATGTTCTTTTTGAGTTCTATTTGCTAAGTTTTTCGCCTTTGTTGAGGTTCATAGTATCTTCTAGTAAACCGGCGTCCTTGACCCGGCTTGGCTTTCAACTACAAGTTGTCAGTATATGATCAGGTATAATCCGGCGTTCATTAACCCGGTCTGGTATTGACTAACAAGTCGCTAGTTTTATAAGGAAAACCCGGTGTTTATTACATCCCGGTACATTTTATTATCATAATCCGGCAAATTAAGGACGGAGTTATCAATGCTCCGGATTGGTGTTTACACCTTTATCATACAAGCAGTTGGGCAGCCAACGAGGTATGTTGCAGATATTATTATACTTTGATTATACATCCAAGTATTGTTTATGTTTGGGCATCATGACCCATCCAATGGTAAACCACTAGGACACTTTTAAGTTCTTGTATACAGAAACACAAATCATCATGGGCTATGCATAAATATATCCCAAAAAGTGGAGCAAGTTTTCAAAATATCAAAGCACCACAACACATGCTCGATGGCATGACAGATAAGGGAGTTTTTGCTATCCTATTACAAGAAGCTTCAAAACCGATCCAATTGAGTAATTGTTTTTAAGCATTGGCACACAATGGCTGATAAACCGGCTGCCGATTTAAGATGCTTCGTCCGGACGGTTTGACGGTTGAGGATCATTTGGTGCAATCACTTCTTCTTCATCCCTCCCAGACGCTGGAAATCAACCGTTGACCAATCAATTTCGGTTAAAGCTTGAAACACGGCTTCTTCATGGATAAGGCTGGAAGGGTTAATGCCAGGAGCATAAGTATGCTTACGGATTGGAGGCACAAGTTCTTCGACTTCATGGATTTCCGCAAGCTGTATCTTCCCTTCGGTGTCGTAAGCCGGCTGGAAATGAGATAAATCTGTGTCTTCTGCCAGTTTGCTGGCTATTGGTCGCATTTCCTTTGTCAGCCTTCGGAGATCATCATTGTCGAAGTTTGAACCGTCCTCCTTCACACCTGGATATCCTTTTATAATGTCATCCGCTTCAAGGTCTGGAATCCATGCCTTGGCCCGGATTAGTGCGGTTAATGCTCCTGCTCTTGCAGCTGCTTTCTTCAGTTCGGTAATCCGGGCTGGTAGCATGGCCAGCTTCTCAAGAGTTTCTTTTATCAGTGACGGCGCTGGTTTATTGTAAGCCACAGTGCAAATGGCACGCTAGGATCCTGAGTACAGCTGTTCAATCAAGGTATAAGCCGCTTTAAGCTTCATCCATATATCAGCACCCAGATGAGCAATGCGAGTGCCTGTCATGGTTTAATATCAACCAAACTGATAAACACCAAAGTCTCATGAATTGGACAAACAGCATAAGGAGATACTTACCAAATACAGTGGATTTCATAGCATTGATTTGCCGCTTCAAACCAGTTAATTCATCTACAACTGGCTTCAGGACTGCTTCGGCATCCTCAGCTTTTTTGGTTAAACCGGCCTTCTCGGTTTCCCAGTCAGCACGTTCCTTGTTAAAAGACTCCTTCAGCTTTCCATCGCTGCCAGGGCTTTGGTCAGCTCCTCTTTGGCTTTCGCAGCTTCTGCTTGTTGGGACTTCACGTTCTCTTGCAAATCAGCGGTTCGAGCATCTCTATTGCTTAGCTCGGCCTGTAACAGTGAAGATATGTCAACAACATGATATATATTTTCTAAGTACAAAGCGTATAACAAGTTATGCACTTTGTACTTGGGGGCTAATGCCTATTTGCTCTGATTCGCTACATCTTTTATAAGTCTCCAGAACAATGCAAGCATTATCCTTGACACTTGGGGGCTAATGTACATCTGTTCAAAACGGATGCATGGATTAAAGACCCGGATTACCTCACAAAGCTAAACCGGCCTTTGGGGGCTACACTGAGGAAGGCTATATAATTACATTGGTAAAGTATCGGTTTTGGTTTTCACTAAGGAACTGACATTTTGGGGGTCAGTAGGAGAGGATTAAAGTGTTATAAAGACCCGGTTTAAGATTAACATCATAAAACAGCCCTTGGGGGCTACTTGGACTAGCATTTCAACTTTGGAATCAAGAAGTAAAGGGAAATGAAAATACCTCATGGCGTTCCTTCATCAAGTTCACCAAACCGGCTTCATAGTCACGGTTTGAGTGCAGACGGTTTAAGAAACCGGAGTGAAGTTCTTCAACACTGAGATGGGCATAGTTTGATAAGTCAGTACTCCATTTACCCTTTTCTCTAGCAGCACGCTCTTCTTTGGCACTATGTTGGGCCAAGATTACGGGATGGCCAGGAGAGCTGTGGCCCATGCCAGTAATGATAACATCATCTCCTTGGCCTTCAGTGGTTTTTGCGGTTGATGACGGAGTGTTAGTACCTCTCACCGGACTAGCCCAGTTTGGAGCTGCCGGTTCAGTATCAGGCACAGCAGGATCAGCTTCTGGTTGTTCACCAATATTTTGGTCTTGAAGGGCGGTTCATCAAAGGTAGCTTCAGGATGAGGACCCTCCGGTTCACGAGTTTGGTCCGGTTCACCTATTTGCTCTTCTTCAAAAACCGCCTGGTCTTCTGACGGATTGTTGACCCGAGCTTTCTTGCTGGGTCTGGCTTTGGCTCTGCAAACAAAATTATAAGAGGTTTAGCATCTTATTCAAGATTTGCAACGCATTTGAAGAAAGGGTTTGAATGCTTACCCAGCTACAGTCTTAAGAGGGGGGAGTTGGGTTGCTGTTGACTCGCCAGAAGATGAGGGAGGTGTCACCTGATAATTTGAATCGGGCGGATTAAGAGGTTGTCTGAAATAACCTGCCTTGGGATAAGAATTGTCAGAAGTGGGAGAGACCTCAAACCGGCGCTTCCGAACCGGGGTATCAGGTAAACCGGCCGAAGTGACCTCTCGACCACTGTGCCGGGTTGTCCGGCGAGCTTCATGCTGCTGCATCTTCAAAATAAATGTTGGATCCAAGTAAGCAAGAGGATGAGAAAATCTTACTTTCCGGATTGCTTGACGGGTTTTTTGTGTTGGCATAGAGTCTGAACCGGAGGAAAGGAGAATTACCTCTACATCATTAGCCTGGCTCCCTTCTACGTCCTCCTGATAAAGATCATTGTTAATGAGGTGCAAGAAAAGGGAGCCAAGTGAGTCAAGTTCTACCTCAACATCCGGATCATCTGCATCTTCATCAAGTTCCATGCTGATTCGGTCAGCCGTTTTCCGCTTTGAGGTACGCTTGACGGCTTTGGTTTTGGGATGGGATGGCTTGGCCACTTTATCTGCGGATTTCCGCTTCCAGAAGGGATCATCACCCTGTTGGTACATAAACAGAAGAAAGTTTACAAGTTGAACAATCTAAAGATATCAAGATAAAAGGGAAGCATAGTGCTTACAGCAGGCCGTTTATTCTGAGTGTAGAAGGAACTCAAGCCGGTTTGGCGACACACTGATTTCGGTTCATTCAAAATTTTCTTGACGCTTTCAGTAACCTCTTCATCTGTTACCTGAATGTTGATGTGGCGTTGGGGATCTTCTAAATCACCGGTACACTCACACATTAAACCGGGGTGGCGGCTTAGTGGCAAGACGCTCCAAGATATCCAGCAACGCACAAAATCAATGCCTGTTAAACCGTTGGCCATAAAGGCCCGGAGCTTGGCGAGTTGAGGGGCATATTTGGCCCGTTCCACAGAGCTCAAACGTTGCGGCATTGGATGAGTGATGGAAAGCCGGTGATCATGGTAGCATGGAAGAGGGTTCTCATCTTCAGGAGAGGTATTTATGCAGTAGAACCAAGTCTGGTTCCATTCCTTAGGGTGGCTATGCAGTTTGGCATGAGGGAATTCAACTTCCTTCCGCTTTTGAACAGAGACACCACCAAGCTCAGTGTTAGGACCGTTTACAAATTCTGTACGTCGGTTCAGATGAAAAAAGTCCCAGAACAGCTCAGCGGTTGGTTCTTCCTGTAAGTACACTTCACAGAAGACTTGGAAGTTGCATATATTGGACACAGAGTTGGGTCCGATATCTTGAGGATGGTGTTGGAAGCTGGCAAGCACATCTCGGTAAAATTTTCACCCTGGCGGTTTGAAACCACGGCCTATGTGGTCGACAAAAACCACTACCTCACCCTGCCTCAGGGTTGGAGGATTCTCCGTTCCTGGAGCTCGCCATTTAATTTCAGTTTTCTTCGGCAAGGTGCCGATACTGACCATTCCGTTCAACTGTTCCTCCGTGACCCGGGAATGAGCCCAGTTGCAAGCGGCAAACTGTTTGGCCATTGTGAAACAAAAAGATGGAGAAGAAATGCCGGCTTACAAATCATTCATGATGACACGCAAGATGCAATAGGAATGAAGATATACAGACATGTGAAATTGCGTAAACCGGAGACTAATACAATAATGAAAGACAAGGTCATATCAAGGGCATACATGTGTTGTTAAACCGGACTATTACAATCAAGGTAAAGGAGGTTTTCCGGTTTACTAGGGGACTAATGGGATGAGATAGATTGTTTTTACAAGGGTAACCGCCTACATGGTACAGAGGATACAGATCTAAGGTGAAAAGGGCTAAGTAAAGAAAAACAAGTTTCACAGGATTACATGGGAATTTTGGATCTACCGAAGACGGAAAAGCAAAAATATTTCGACCTAAAAAGGGTAGGACCCAAAGCAGGTTGTAAAGGTTCAAATTAGTTTTTCGCGTGCAAAAGGTTTGTGGTGATAGCAGAAGATAAACCATTATGCGGAATATATCAAGATTGAGATTTTCTATCCATAGACTAAGGAGGAACAGGGAAGAGCAACACCAGAACCCAGAGGAACTTCAATGAACAGCGAAGAATAGGGAAACCCTAGACAGATCTACAAGGTGGGAAAGAAAAGGACTTACAGCGACTGTTGAAGCAACGGAGGAACGCCGCAGCTCTCTGGTAACGGTCAGGTTGATGCAGCGGCCTTTGTCTAAGGAGAGGAGCAGCTCGGTGACGGCGGCGGCGCTCAGGGGTAGAGGTGTCGCGAGGAGGAAGAAGAATCGAAGGAGACGAAGGGGAAAATGATAAGGACCCGTGGCCCTATTTATAAGGCGAAGCGATAAAGCAACAAGTGCGGGAATCGAGGAGCTCAAAAATGGATAGTTAATAATGGTGTCGCTTCGATGACTGGATATGCATTAATGAAGGTAATCCTCAGCTTCAATGGATAGATGACGTCAGGGCGGTTTATCATGATCCTGGAGTATGACGTCACGGCGGTTTACAAGATCAAGGTGAAGATGCAAGGGAGGAATTTTTCTAAATATTGAAGATTGGAATGAACAAGTTCAAACCAATCTGGGGCCTAATGTTGGGGATATTACTACTGGACGTAAACTGGGCAGGAGTAGCCGGATTAGCTTTATGAAGATTAGAAGCCCATGAAGACATAAGAATGATGGCGCTTTATGAAGGCCCAAGGCCCAAAGGCGAGTTAAGGCCTGTAGATGTAAACCGACCTTATTATGTAACTTGCATTGTAAGTTAGGGAGTATAGAGACCGAACCGGACACATTTATGATCTGGCTTCGGGACTCTGTAAACCGGCGGGCGTCAACCTGTGTATATAAAGGGACGACCCGGCCTCGGTTTGAGGACAGGAGACAACAACTCGAGAGCCACTCAAAGCGGATTCGCTCCCTGGTCATCGAAACCCTAGCAATACCAATCACAACTAGACATAGGCTTTTACCTTCATCGAAGGGGCCGAACTAGTATAAACTCCCCGTGTCCCCTTGTCCGGTTTAACCCCTTTAAGCTAACCCGTTGCGATGGCTCCATGACTAAGTCCTTTCACGAGGACATCTGCCGTGACAACCCCACTACATCACTCCTACTTTAAAAGAACGTAAAGCTATGTCTTCCGCTGTTACTTCTCCCAACTTTAAGTATGTTTCCCTTTCTTGGTTTTCTTTTGTTTCTTATCCTCCCATCAACATCTCTGGTTCTTTCCATCAGATATCCTTGAAAAATGCATCAATTGTACCATTTAGTACCATACCAAATAAAATGTGGGGTTATTTGATAAGCTAATAAATGCTTATCGATATTGGTTTATCAAATATAATTTATTTCTGAAGATAGAAAGCTAAAATGTTTCTTAAAATTATATATGCATAACACAAGGGGTGTCTTGATGCAAGATGGAAGGGTCAATTTTGTCCCAAAGTTACACGTGCACATCACAAGGGGTGTCTTGATGCAAGATCGATGACTTAATTTTTATTCCTACTAAAGAAGAATGCAAGCTTCTGTCGACTGCTTATATTTCATCCAACTTTATGTGTCCCCCCCCAATCTTTGTCTATCATAATTTTTATACTATACTGTCTGGGGGTTTTCAACCAGGTTTTCCTGAAAACCATTGTCCCATCTTATCGACTTACCATTTTTTTAATCCAACAAATGCTTACAAAATAAAATTCTACTTTTACACAATTACACTAATATGAGTAGGTAATTCGCTACCCAATCAAGTAGAATATTGATACGTCTCCAACGTATCTATAATTTTTTATTGTTCCATGCTATATTATATCCTGTTTTGGACATTATTGGGCTTTATTATACACTTTTATATTATTTTTTGGACTAACCTATTAACCAGAGGCCCAGCCCAGAATTGCTATTTTTTGCCTATTTTAGGGTTTCGCAGAAAAAGAATATCAAACGGAGTCCAAACAGAATGAAACATTCGGGAACGTGATTTTTGGAACGAACATGTTCCAGATGACTTGGACCCTACGTCAAGCAATCAACGAGGAAGGCACGAGGTAGGGCGCGCGCCTACCCCCCCAGGCGCGCCCTCCACCCTCGTGGGGCCCATGTTGCTCCACCGACGTACTCCTTCCTCCTATATATACCTACGTACCCCCAAACTACCAGATACGGAGCCAAAACCCTAATTCCACTGCCGTAACTGCTACCTCTTGAGCATTGCGTTGGTTTTCCCCGAAGAGGAAGGGATGATGCAGCAAAGTAGCGTAAGTATTTCCCTCAGTTTTTGAGAACTAAGGTATCAATCCAGTAGGAGGCTACGTGCGAGTCCCTCGCACCTGCACAAAACAAATAAATCGTCGCAACCAACGCGATAAGGGGTTGTCAATCCCTACACGGCCACTTACGAGAGTGCGATCTGATAGATATGATAAGATAATATTTTTGGTATTTTTATGATAAAGATGCAAAGTAAAATAAAAGCAAAGTAAAAAAAGCAAAGGAAATTACTAAGCATTGGAATATTAATATGATGAAGATAGACCCCGGGGCCATAGGTTTCACTAGTGGCTTCTCTCAAGAGCATAGGTATTTTACGGTGGGTGAACGAATTACTGTTGAGCAATTGACAGAATTGAGCATAGTTATGAGAATATCTAGGTATGATCATGTATATAGGCATCACGTCCGAGACAAGTAGACCGACTCATGCCTGCATCTACTACTATTACTCCACTCATCGACCGCTATCCAGCATGCATCTAGAGTATTAAGTTCATGAAAACAGAGTACCACCTTAAGCAAGATGACATGATGTAGAGGGATAGATTCATGCAATATGATAAAAAGACCATCTTCTTATCCTCGATGGCAACAATACAATATGTGCCTTGCTGCCCCTACTGTCACTGGGAAAGGACACCGCAAGATTGAACCCAAAGCTAAGCACTTCTCCCATTGCAAGAAAGATCAATCTAGTAGGCCAAACCAAACTGATAATTCGAAGAGACTTGCAAAGATAACCAATCATGCATAAAAGAATTTAGAGAAGATTCAAATATTGTTCATAGATAATCTTGATCATAAACCCACAATTCATCGGTCTCAACAAACACACCGCAAAAAGAAGATTACATCGAATAGATCTCCACAACAGAGGGGGAGAACATTGTATTGAGATCCAAAAAGAGAGAAGAAGCCATCTAGCTAATAACTATGGACCCGAAGGTCTGAGGTAAACTACTCACACTTCATCAGAGAGCCTATGGTGTTGATGTAGAAGCCCTCCGTGATAGATGCCCCCTCCGGCGGAGCTCCGGAACAGGCCCCAAGATGGGATCTCGTGGATACAGAAAGTTGCGGCGGTGGAATTAGGGTTTTGGCTCCGTATCTGATCGTTTGGGGGTACGTAGGTATATATAGGAGGAAGGAGTACGTCGGTGGAGCAACAGGGGGCCCACGAGGGTGGAGGGCGCGCCTGGGGGGTAGGCGCGCCCCCCTACCTCGTGGCCTCCTCCTTTGTTTCTTGACGTAGGATCCAAGTCTCCTGGATTATGTTTGGTGAGAAAATCACGTTCCCGAAGGTTTCATTCCGTTTGGACTCCGTTTTATATTCCTTTTCTTCGAAACCCTAAAATAGGCAAAAACAACAATTCTGGGCTGGGCCTCCAGTTAGTAGGTTAGTCCTAAAAATAATATAAAAGTGGATAATAAAGCCCAATAATGTCCAAAACAGTAGATAATATAGCATGGAGCAATCAAAAATTATAGATACGTTGGAGACGTATCAAGCATCCCCAAGCTTAATTCCTGCTCGTCCTCGAGTAGGTAAATGATAAAAACAGAATTTTTTGATGCAGAGTGCTACTTGGCATAATTTTAATGTAATTCTTCTTAATTGTGGTATGAATATTCAGATCTGAAAGATTCAAGATAAAAGTTTAAAATTGACATAAAAATAATAATACTTCAAGCATACTAACAAAGCAATCATGTCTTCTCAAAATAACATGGCCAACGGAAGTTATCCCTACAAAATTATATAGTCTGGCTATGCTCTATCTTCATCACACAAAGTATTTAAATCATGCACAACCCCGATGACAAGCCAAGCAATTGTTTCATACTTTTGACATTCTCAAACTTTTTCAATCTTCACGCAATACATGAGCGTGAGCCATGCATATAGCACTATAAGTGGAATAGAATGGTGGTTGTGGAGAAGACAAAAAGGGAGAAGATAGTCTCACATCAACTAGGCGTATCAACGGGCTATGGACATGCCCATCAATAGATATCATTGTGAGTGAGTAGGGATTGCCATGCAACGGATGCACTAGAGCTATAAGTATATGAAATCTCAACAAAAGAAACTAAGTGGGTGTGCATCCAATCTTGCTTGCTCATGAAGACCTAGGGCATTTTGAGGAAGCCCATCATTGGAATATACAAGCCAAGTTCTATAATGAAAAATTCCCACTAGTATATGAAAGTGATAACATAGGAGACTCTCTATTATGAATATCATGGTGCTACTTTGAAGCACAACTGTGGTAAAAGGATAGTAACACTGTCCCTTCTCTCTTTTTCTCTCGTTTTTTTATTTGGGCCTTTTCTCCTTTTTTTATGGCCTCTTTTTTTTATTTTTTTTATTTTTCGTCCGGAGTCTCATCCCGACTTGTGGGGGAATCATAGTCTCCATCATCCTTTCCTCACTAGGACAATGCTCTAATAATGATGATCATCACACTTTTATTTTCTTGCAACTTAACAATTACAACTCGATACTTAGAACAAGATATGACTCTATATGAATGCCTTCGGCGGTGTACCGGGATATGCAATGAATCAAGAGTGACATGTATGAAAGAATTATGAATGGTGGCTTTGCCACAAATACGATGTCAACTACATGATCATGCTAAGCAATATGACAATGATGGAGTGTGTCATAATAAACGGAACGGTGGAAAGTTGCATGGCAATATATCTCATAATGGCTACGGAAATGCCATAATAGGTAGGTATGGTGGTTGTTTTGAGGAAGGTATATGGTGGGTGTATGATACTGGCGAAAGGTGCGCGGTATTAGAGAGGCTAGCAATGGTGGAAGGAAGAAAAGTGTGTATAACCCATGGACTCAACATTAGTCATAAAGAACTCATATACTTACTGCAAAAATCTACAAGTTATCAAAGCAAAGTATTACGCGCATGCTCCGAGGGGGGTAGATTGGTAGGAAAAGACCATCGCTCGTCCCCGACCGCCACTCATAAGGAAGACAATCAAAAAATAATTCATGCTCCGACTTCATCACATAACGGTTCACCATACGTGCATGCTACAGGAATCACAAACCTTAACACAAGTATTTCTCAAATTCACTACTACTCAACTAGCATAACTTTAATATCACCATCTTCATATCTCAAAACAATTATCAAGCATCAAACTTCTCATAGCATTCAACACACTCATAAGAAAGTTTTTACTATTCTTGAATACCAAGAATATTAGGATTATTTAAGCAAGTTACCATGCTATTTAAGACTCTCAAAATAATCTAAGTGAAGCATGAGAGATCAATAGTTTCTATAAAACAAATCCATCATCGTGCTCTAAAAGATACAAGTGAAGTACTAGAGCAAAACTATATAACTCAAATGATATAAGCGAAGCACATAGAGTATTCTAACAAATTCCAAATCATCTATGGCTCTCTCGAAAGGTGTGTACAGCAAGGATGATTGTGGTAAACTAAAAGGCAAAGACTTAAATCATACAAGACGCTCCAAGCAAAACACATATCATGTGGTGAATAAAAATATAGCTCCAAGTAAAGTTACCGATAGAAGTAGATGAAAGAGGGGATGCCTTCCGGGGCATCCCCAAGCTTTGGCTTTTAGGAGTCCTCAGATTATCTTGGGGTTGCCATGGGCATACCCAAGCTTAGGCTCTTGCCACTCCTTGTTCCATAATCCATCAAATCTTTACCCAAAACTTGAAAACTTCACAACACAAAACTTAAAGTAGAAAATCTCGTGAGATCCGTTAGCGAAAGAAAACAAAAGACCACTTCAAGGTACTGTAATGAACCCATTCTTTATTTATATTTATGTTAAACCTACTGTATTACAACTTATCTATGGTTTATAAACTATTTTACTAGCCATAGATTCATCAAAATAAGCAAACAACACACGAAAAACAGAATCTGTCAAAAACAGAACAGTCTGTAGTAATCTGTAGCTAGCGCAAGATCTGGAACCCCCAAAATTCTAAAATAAATTTCTGGACGTGAGGAATTTATATATTAATCATCTTCAAAAATAATTAACTAAATATCACTTTCCGAATAAAAATGGCAGCAGTTCTCGTGAGCGCTAAAGTTTCTGTTTTTTACTGCAAGATATCAAGACTTTTCCGAAGTCTTCCCAACGGTTATACTTGGCACAAACACTAATTAAACACAAAAAAACACAACCTAAACAGAGGATAGATAAATTATTTATTAATAAACAGGAGCAAAAAGCAAGGAATAAAAATAAAATTGGGTTGCCTCCCAACAAGCGATATCGTTTAACGCCCATAGCTAGGCATAAAAAGCAATGATAGATCTAGGTATTGCCATATTTGGTTGGCAATTCTTCAATGAGGCATCTACCATCTTTAGGAATTTATTTATTTTTATTGATTATTGTAGACGCTATTGGGCCTCTAAGTGCAGAGGTTTGTAGGACAGTAGCAAATTTCCCTCAAGTGGATGACCTAAGGTTTATCAATCCGTAGGAGGCGTAGGATGAAGATGGTCTCTCTCAAGCAACCCTGCAACCAAATAACAAAGAGTCTCTTGTGTCCCCAACACACCCAATACAATGGTAAATTGTATAGGTGCACTAGTTCGGTGAAGAGATGGTGATACAAGTGCAATATGGATAGTAGATAATAGTATTTGTAATCTGAAATTATAAAAACAGCAAGGTAACGAATGATAAAAGTGAGCGTAAACGGTATTGCAATGATAGGAAATAAGGCCTAGGGTTCATACTTTCACTAGTGTAAGTCCTCTCAACAATACTAACATAATTGGATCATAAAACTATCCCTCAACATGCAACAAAGAGTCACTCCAAAGTCACTAATATCGGAGAACGAACGAAGAGATTGTGGTAGGGTACGAAACCACCTCAAAGTTATTCTTTCCAATCAATCTGTTGGGCTATTCCTATAAGTGTCACAAACAGCCCTAGAGTTCGTACTAGAATAACACCTTAAGACACAAATCAATCAAAACCCTAATGTCACCTAGATACTCCAATGTCACCTCAAGTATCCGTGGGTATGATTATACGATATGCATCACACAATCTCAGATTCATCTATTCAACCAACACAAAGGACCTCAAAGAGTGCCCCAAAGTTTCTATCGGAGAATCATGACGAAAATGTGTGCCAACCCCTATGCATAGGTTCATGGGCGGAACCTGCAAGTTGATCACTAAAACATACATCAAGTGAATCACGTGATATCCCATTGTCACCACAGATACGCACGACAAGACATACATCAAGTGTTCTCAAATCTTTAAATACTCAATCCGATAAGATTACTTCAAAGGGGAAACTCAATTCATTACAAGAGAGTAGAGGGGGGAGAAAACATCATAGGATCCAAATATAATAGCAAAGCTCGCGATACATCAAGATCGTATCATCTCAAGAACATGAGAGAGAGAGAGAGATCAAACACATAGCTACTGGTACATACCCTCAGCCACGAGGGAGAACTACTCCCTCCTCGTCATGGAGAGCACCAGGATGATGAAGATGGCCACCGGAGAAGGATTGCCCCCTCCGGCAGGGTGCCGGAACGGGTCTAGATTGGTTTTCGATGGCTACGGAGGCTTCTGGCGGCGGAACTCCCGATCTAATCTCTGTTCTAGAAGTTTTAGGGTATGACGATATATATGGGTGCAGGAAGTACGTCAGAGGAGCCATGAGGGCCCCACGAGGCAGGGGGCGCGCCCTAGGGGGGGCGCCCCCCACCCTCGTGAGCACCTCCCGTATCTGCTAACGTGGAGTCCAAGTCTATTTGATGGCCTTTGTTCCAAAAATAACTTCTCTAGTTGATTTTGTTTCGTTTCGACTCTGTTTGATATTCCTTTTCTTCGAAACACTGAAATAGGTATAAAACAGCAAATCTGGGCTGGGCCTCCGGTTAATAGGTTAGTCCCAAAATAATATAAAAGTGGATAATAAAGCCCAATATTGCCCAAAATAGTAGATAATATAGCATGGAGCAATCAAAAATTATAGATACGTTGGAGACGTATCAAGCATCCCCAAGCTTAATTCCTGCTCGTCCTCGAGTAGGTAAATGATAAAAAGATAATTTTTGATGTGGAATGCTAGTTGGCATAATTTCAATGTAATTCTTCTTACTTGTGATATGAATATTCAGATCCGAAAGATTCAAGACAAAAGTTCATTTTGACATAAAACTAATAATACTTCAAGCATAATAATAAAGCAATTATGTCTTCTCAAAATATCATGGCCAAAGAAAGTTATCCCTACAAAATCATATAGTCTGGCTATGCTCTATCTTCACCACACAAAATATTTAAATCATGCACAACCCTGATGACAAGCCAAGCAATTGTTTCATACTTTTGATGTTCTCGAACTTTTTCAATCTTCACGCAATACATGAGCGTGAGCCATGGACATAGCACTATAGGTGGAATAGAATGGTGGTTGTGGAGAAGACAAAAAGGGAGAAGATAGTCTCACATCAACTAGGCGTATGAACGGGCTATGGAGATGCCCATCAATAGATATCAATGTGAGTGAGTAGGGATTGCCATGCAACGGATGCACTAGAGCTATAAATGTATGAAAGCTCAACAAAAGAAACTAGTGGGTGTGCATCCAACTTGCTTGCTCACGAAGACCTAGGGCATTTTGAGGAAGCCCATCATTGGAATATACAAGCCAAGTTCTATAATGAAAGATTCCCACTAGTATATGAAAGTGACAACATAGGAGACTCTCTATCATGAAGATCATGGTGCTATTTTGAAGCACAAGTGTGGTAAAAGGATAGTAGCATTGCCCCTTCTCTCTTTTTCTCTCATTTTTTTATTTGGCCTTACTTTTTATGGCCTTTCTCTTTTTTTGGGCCTTCTCTTTTTTATGGCCTTTCTTATTTTTTTTATTTTCGTCCGGAGTCTCATCCAGACTTGTGGGGGAATCATAGTCTCCATCATCCTTTCCTCACTAGGACAATGCTCTAATAATGATGATCATCATGCTTTTATTTACTTACAACTCAAGAATTACAACTCGATACTTAGAACAAGATATGACTCTATATGAATGCGTCCGGCGGTGTATCGGGATGTGCAATGACTCATGAGTGACATGTATGAAAGAATTATCAATGGTGGCTTTGCCACAAATACGATGTCAACTACATGATCATGCTAAGCAATATGACAATGATGAATGTGTCATGATAAACGGAACGGTGGAAAGTTGCTTGGCAGTATATCTCGGAATGGCTATGGAAATGCCATGATAGGTAGGTATGGTGGTTGTTTTGAGGAAGATATATGGTGGGTTTATGGTACCAGCGAAAGTTGCGCGGTACTAGAGAGGCTAGCAATGGTGGAAGGGTTAGAGTGCGTATAATCCATGGACTCAACATTAGTCATAAAGAACTCATATACTTATTGCAAAAATCTACAAGTTATCAAAGCAAAGTATTATGCGCATGCTCCTAGGGGATATTGGTAGGAAAAGACCATCGCTCGTCCCCGACCGCCACTCATAAGGAAGACAATCAATAAATAAATCATGCTCCGACTTCATCACATAACGGTTCACCATACGTGCATGCTACGGGAATCACAAACTTCAACACAAGTATTTCTCAAATTCACAACTACTCAACTAGCATGACTCTAATATCACCATCTTCATATCTCAAAACAATCATCAAGTATCAAACTTCTCTTAGTATTCAAAACACTCATAAGAAAATTTTACTAATCTTGAATACCTAGCATATTAGGATTTTAAGCAAATTACCATGCCATTTAAGAATCTCAAAATAATCTAAGTGAAGCATGAGAGTTCATATATTTCTTCAAAATAAAACTACCACCATGCTCTAAAAGATATAAGTGAAGCACTAGAGCAAATGACAAACTACTCCGAAAGATATAAGTGAAGATCGATGAGTAGTCGAATAATTATGCAATTATGTGAAGACTCTCTAACATTTAATAATTTCAGATCTTGGTATTCTATTCAAACAGCAAGCAAAGCAAAATAAAATGACATTCTAAGAATAGCAAACATCATGTGAAGAAGCAAAAAGTTAGGATCAACCGATACTAACCGATAATTGTTGAAGAAGAAAGGTGGGATGCCAAGCAGGGCATCCCCAAGCTTAGATGCTTGAGACTTCTTGAAATATTATCTTGGGATGCCTTGGGCATCCCCAAGCTTGAGCTTTTGTGTCTCCTTAATTCCTCTCATATCACGGTCTCCCTAAATCTCAAAAGCTTCATCCACACAAAACTCAACAAGGACTCATGAGATAAGTTAGTATAAACCATTGCAAAAACCTTATCATACTCTACTGTAGCAAATCACTAAAATTATTATTCAACATTTCATACTAAATGCCTCTGCATATTTAATAGTCCTATCCTCAAATAGAATCATTAAAGAAGCAAACATAACAGCAATCTGCCTAAACAGGATAGTCTGTAAAGAATGCAGCAACATCCATACTTCCCTAGCTCCAAAAATTATGAAAGAAAATTCCCACTGTAGTAAATTTATCATATCTTAATATGCAAAAGGTTTCAACATTTTATCACATTCTTACTTTTCTAGGGAATTATTGCAACAGCGGTAAACTTTCTGTTTTCAAACAGCAACATGTGGACTTCTAAAATAGGCATAGTAAAGGCTATCAATGCCACTTTTATTGAAATAAAAGATGAAAAACATTGTTCTAAATAACAGAAAGCAAATATTAAAAAAATAAATTGACACTCCAAGCAAAACACATATCATGTGGTAAATAAAAATATAGCTCCAAGTAAAGTTACCGATGAATGAAGACGAAAGAGGGGATGCCTTCCGGGGCATCCCCAAGCTTAGGCTCTTGGCTATCCTTAAATATTACCTTGGGGTGCCTTGGTCATCCCCAATCTTAGGCTCTTGCCACTCCTTATTCCATAGTCCATCGAATCCTTACCCAAAACTTGAAAACTTCACAACACAAAACTTAACAGAAAACTCGTAAGCTCCGTTAGTATAAGAAAATAAATCACCACTTCAACGTACTGTAATGAACTCATTCTTTATTTATATTGATGTTAAACTTACTGTATTCCAACTTCTCTATGGTTTATAAACTCTTTTACTAGCCATAGATTCATCAAAATAAGTAAACAACACATGAAAAACAGAATCTGTCAGAAACAGAATAGTCTGTAGTAATCTGGATCAAAAGTATACTTCTGGAACTCATAAAATTCTCAAATAAATTTCTGGACCTTAGGAATTTATCTATTAATCATCTGCAAAAAGAATTAACTAAAAATCACTCTCCAATTAAAAATGGCAGCAATTCTCGTGAGCGCTAAAGTTTCTGTTTTTGATAGCATGATCAACAAGACTTCCCCCAAGTCTTCCCAAAGGTTCTACTTGGCACAAACACTAATTAAAACCATAAAACCACATCTAAACAGAGTATAGATGAATTATTTATTACTAAACAGGAACAAAAAGCAATAAACAAAAATAAAATTGGGTTGGCTCCCAACAAGCGCTATCGTTTAACGCCCCTAGCTAGGCATGATGATTTCAATGATGCTCACATAAAGGATAAGAATTGAAACGTAAAGAGAGCATCATGAAGAATATGACTAGCACATTTAAGTCTAACCCACTTCCTATGCATAGGGATTTTGTGAGCAAACAACTTATGGGAGCAATAATCAACTAGCATAGGAAGGCAAAACAAGCATAACTTCAAAACTTTAAGCACATAGAGAGGAAACTTGATATTATTGCAATTCCTACAAGCATATATTCCTCCCTCATAATAATTTTCAGTAGAATCATGAATGAATTTAACAATATAACCAATACCTAAAGCATTCTTTTCATGATCTACAAGCATAGGAAATTTATTACTCTCCACATAAGCAAAATTCTTCTTATTCGGAATAGTGGGAGTATCATAGGAAACTTGAATACTATAAATTGTTTCCACGTTAAAGGAGTAATGTTCGGAGAAGGGGTAATCATAATCATGACAAGTTTTATAAATATAATCACTACTTTTATAGCATAAGTATCATCACAATAATCATCATAAGTAGGAGGCATGCTATCATCATTATAAACTTGCATATCAAAACTTGGGAGACTAAAAATATTATCTTCATTAATCATAGCTTCCCCAAGCTTGGGACAAACATTAATTGCAGCAAATGTATTCTCAAAAACATCATCTTCATCAAACATAGCATCCCCAAGCTTGGGCCTTTTCATATTATAAGCATAATCACTCTCATCATTAATAGTATGGATAGCACCAATAGTATAGCAATTATCATATTCTTCCAAGCAAGTGCCAAAAAGATTCTCAAGATCATAAGAAGTATCATTACCTTCCATAATTATATTTTCATGAGGCACAATAGTAATAGGAGCAGCATTATTTGGGAGAGATATCTTTTTACCTCTCTTCCTTTTTCTTTTCTTCTTCTTCACCACATCATGTGTGGGTTCAATCCTCTTTTTGGAGCTCCTTATTAATGAGATTGGTTGAATAGGAGGTTCTTCCTCGTTACCTGATTCATCATAAGAGATAATAGGAGGATATTGGGAAGTCTCTTCCCTTTCATTAGTATTCTCTTCATCCTCTATTTGTTTTCTTTTCTTTATGTAGTTGGCAATATAAGGATTTTCAATACAATTCACCGCACAATACATATAAATTTCCTCTAGATCAAAATCAAGAACTCTATCAAGATTAAACTTTGGAATACCCTCAGTTATACGTTTCATTTCTTCATAACCCAAAAGAAGGCTAAGCTCTTTATGATGCTCAAGGGTAATCAAATTATCACAATGTTTGGACACGACTTGATCATGAAACAAATAGCATTGGAGCTTTAAATGACCATGTTCATTGCAAAGTTCACAAGGGGCACGAAAAATATTGAATCTTTTAGCACATTCATCTAGCTCTTCTTGCAACAATTTAGTTTCTAAGTACTTATGCTTCTTGCAATATCTATCTTCTCTATTTGGTGTGTACTTACAAACCCAATGCACTCCACAAAAATTGACATGTTTATAGGAGACACTTTCATCATAACTAGTGCAATCATCATTAGTGTCATGGATATTCAAAGAATTCGTACTAACAACATTGCAATCATGCTCATCATTCAAATATTTAGTGCCAAACATTTTAGAGATCTCTTGTTCTAGCACTTGAGCACAATTATCTTTTCCATCATACTCACGAAAGATATTAAAAAGATGAAGAGTATGAGACAAACTTAATTCCATTTTTTTGGTAGTTTTATTCTATAAACTAAACTAGTGATAAAACAAGAAACTAAAAGACTCGATTGCAAGATCTAAAGATATACCTTCAAGCACTTACCTCCCCGGCACCGCCGCCAGAAAAGAGCTTGATGTTTACTACACAACCTTCTTCTTGTAGACATTGTTGGGCCTCCAAGTGCAGAGGTTTGTAGGACAGTAGCAAATTTCCCTCAAGTGGATGACCTAAGGTTTATCAATCCGTAGGAGGTGTAGGATGAAGATGGTCTCTCTCAAGCAACCCTGCAACCAAATAACAAAGAGTCTCTTGTGTCCCCAACACACCCAATACAATGGTAAATTGTATAGGTGCACTAGTTCGGCGAAGAGATGGTGATACAAGTGCAATATGGATAGTAGATAATAGTATTTGTAATCTGAAAATATAAAAACAGCAAGGTAACGAATGATAAAAGTGAGCGTAAACGGTATTGCAATGATAGGAAATAAGGCCTAGGGTTCATACTTTCACTAGTGTAAGTCCTCTCAACAATACTAACATAATTGGATCATAAAACTATCCCTCAACATGCAACAAAGATTCACTCCAAAGTCACTAATATCGGAGAACGAACGAAGAGATTATGGTAGGGTACGAAACCACCTCAAAGTTATTCTTTCCAATCAATCCGTTGGGCTATTCCTATAAGTGTCACAAACAGCCCTAGAGTTCGTACTAGAATAACACCTTAAGACACAAATCAATCAAAACCCTAATGTCACCTAGATACTCCAATGTCACCTCAAGTATCCGTGGGTATGATTATACGATATGCATCACACAATCTCAGATTCATCTATTCAACCAACACAAAGGACCTCAAAGAGTGCCCCAAAGTTTCTACCGGAGAATCATGACGAAAATGTGTGCCAACCCCTATGCATAGGTTCATGGGCGGAACCCGCAAGTTGATCACTAAAACATACATCAAGTGAATCACGTGATATCCCATTGTCACCACAGATACGCACGGCAAGACATACATCAAGTGTTCTCAAATCTTTAAATACTCAATCCGATAAGATTACTTCAAAGGGGAAACTCAATTCATTACAAGAGAGTAGAGGGGGGAGAAAACATCATAGGATCCAAATATAATAGCAAAGCTCGCGATACATCAAGATCGTATCATCTCAAGAACATGAGAGAGAGATCAAACACATAGCTACTGGTACATACCCTCAGCCCCGAGGGAGAACTACTCCCTCCTTGTCATGGAGAGCACCAGGATGATGAAGATGGCCACCGGAGAAGGATTGCCCCCTCCGGCAGGGTGCCGGAACGGGTCTAGATTGATTTTCGGTGGCTACGGAGGCTTCTCGCGGCGGAACTCCCGATCTAATCTCTGTTCTGGAAGTTTTAGGGTATGACGATATATATGGGTGCAGGAAGTACGTCGGAGGAGCCACGGGGGCCCCACGAGGCAGGGGGCGCGCCCTAGGGGAGGCGCGCCCCCCACCCTCGTGAGCACCTCCCGTATCTCCTGACGTGGAGTCCAAGTCTATCTGGTGGCTTTTGTTCCAAAAATAACTTCTCTAGTTGATTTCGTTCCGTTTCGACTCCGTTTGATATTACTTTTCTTCGAAACACTGAAATAGGCATAAAACATCAAATTTGGGTTGGGCCTCCGGTTAATAGGTTACTCCCAAAAATAATATAAAAGTGGATAATAAAGCCCAATATTGCCCAAAACAGTAGATAATATAGCATGGAGCAATCAAAAAATATAGATACGTTGGAGACGTATCAATTATCAAACTTTTAGGCACAAGATTGAAAAATTCATTTGTAATAAATGGTTCCTTAATGATAGCAAAAAGATTGGGATGAATACTTATAGATTTGAGATCCGTAGTTTCCTTACTAGAGGATTCACCCTTATTTTTAGGAACATACATAAGCTTGGCAATTTTAGTGGGAGGACTTGGAGTATTCTTTACGGAAGAAAAAGTGGTTCCCAAGGTTGTAATAATATCCTCAAGTTTATCGATCCTAGTGGAATCGTGATTTATTTCTCATTAACTATGGGTTCCTTCTCTTTAATATTTTTCAAAGTGACTCCTACTTTAGATCCATATTGAGAGATTCGGTTGTGGATATTTTTATCCAAATTTTCAATTAACTCTACGGTAGCAACCTTATTTTCAATAATTTCGAGCCTTTGCATTACATGGTCCAAAGTTAATATAGTTCCATTAACCAAAAGAGGGGGTGAGCCAAACAGATCTATCATAGCATTATAAGAATCAAAAGTATGGCTACCCAAGAAGTTCCCTTCGGTAATAGTATCAAGGATATATCTGTGCCAAGGAGTTATGCCTACAAAAAAATTGCGAAGAAGAACGGAAGTAGATTGCTTCCTGGTAGATCTATTTTGAGCATTGCAAATTCTATACCAAGCATCTTTTAGATTTTCTCCCTTTGCTTAAAATTTAGAATTTCATTCTCGGGAGACAACGGAGAAGATAAGGGACTAGCCATAATGACAAGCAAAGGGAAAAGAGGTGAACGGCAAAAGAGAGGGAGGATAGAGAGAGAGGGCGGATAAAACAGCAAGGGTGAAGTGGGGGAGAGGAAAATGAGAGGCAAATGACAAATAATGTAATGCGGGAGATAAGGGTTTGTGATGGGAACTTGGTATGTTGACTTTTACATAGACTCCCTGGCAACGGCGCCAGAAATCCTTCTTGCTACCTCTTGAGCACTGCGTTGGTTTTCCCTTGAAGAGGAAAGGGTGATGCAGTAGAGCAGCATAAGTATTTCCCTTAGTTTTTGAGAACCAAGGTATCAATCCAGTAGGAGACCACGCACGAGTCCCTCGCACCTACACAAACAAATAAACTCCTCGCAACCAACGCGATAAAGGGGTTGTCAATCCCTTCACGGTCACCTACGAGAGTGAGATCTGATAGATATGATAAGATAATATTTTTGGTATTTTTATGATAAAGATGCAAAGTAAAATAAAAGCAAAGGAAATAACTAAGTATTGGAAGATTAATATGATGGAAAATAGACCCGGGGGCCATAGGTTTCACTAGAGGCTTCTCTCAAGAGCATAGGTATTTTACGGTGGGTGAACGAATTACTATTGAGCAATTGACAGAATTGAGCATAGTTATGAGAATATCTAGGTATGATCATGTATATAGGCATCACGTCCGAGACAAGTAGACCGACTCCTGCCTGCATCTACTACTATTACTCCACTCACCGACCGCTATCCAGCATGCAACTAGAGTATTAAGTTCATGAAAACAGAGTAACACCTTAAGCAAGATGACATGATGTAGAGGGATAGATTCATGCAATATGATAAAAAAACCATCTTATTATCCTCGATGGCAACAATACAATACATGCCTTGTTGCCCCTACTGTCACTGGAAAAGGACACCGCAAGATTGAACCCAAAGCTAAGCACTTCTCCCATTGCAAGAAAGATCAATCTAGTAGGCCAAACCAAACTGATAATTCGAAGAGACTTGCAAAGATAACCAATCATACATAAAAGAATTCAGAGAAGATTCAAATATTGTTCATAGATAATCTTGATCATAAACCCACAATTCATCGGTCTCAACAAACACACCGCAAAAAGAAGATTACATCGAATAGATATCCACAAGAGAGGGGAAGAACATTGTATTGAGATCCAAAAAGAGAGAAGAAGCCATCTAACTAATAACTATGGACCCGGAGGTCTAAGGTAAACTACTCACACTTCATCAGAGAGCATATAGTGTTGATGTAGAAGCCCTCCGTGATAGATGCCCCCTCAGGCGGAGCTCCGGAACAGGCCCCAAGATGGGATCTCGTGGATACAGAAAGTTGCAGCGATGGAATTAGGGTTTTGGCTCTGTATCTGATCGTTTGGGGGTACGTAGGTATATATAGGAGGAAGGAGTACGTCGGTGGAGCAACAAGGGGGCCACGAGGGTGGAGGGCGCGCCTAGGGGGTAGGCGCGCCCCCCTACCTCATGGCCTCCTCTTTGTTTCTTGACGTGGGGTCTAGGTCTCCTGGATTATGTTCGGTGAGAAAATCACATTCCCGAAGGTTTCATTCCGTTTGGACTCCATTTGATATTCCTTTTCTTCCAAACCCTAAAATAGGCAAAAACAGTAATTCTGGGCTGGGCCTCCGGTTAGTAGGTTAGTCCCAAAAATAATATAAAAGTGGATAATAAAGCCCAATAATGTCCAAAACAATAGATAACATAGCATGGAGCAATCAAAAATTATAGATACGTTTGAGACGTATCAGTAACTTTCTGTATCCACGAGATCCCATCTTGGGGCCTTTTCCGGAGCTCCCCCGGAGGGGGTATCGATCACGGAGGGCTTCTACACCAACACCGTGGCCTCTCCGATGAAGTGTGAGTAGTTTACTTCAGACCTTCAGGTCCATAGTTATTAGCTAGATGGCTTCTTCTCTCTTTTTGGATCTCAATACAAAGTTCTCCCCCTCGCTTGTGGAGATCTATTCGATGTAATCTTCTTTTGCGGTGTGTTTGTTGAGATCGATGAATTGTGAGTTTATGATCAAGTTTATTTATGAATGCTACCTCTTGAGCAAGTGCGTTGGTTTTCCCTTGAAGAGGTACGGGTGGTGCAGCAAAGTACCGTAAGTATTTCCCTCAGTTTTTGAGAACCAAGGTATCAATCCAGTAGGAGGCCACGCACGAGTCCCTCGGACCTACACAAACAAATAAATCCTCGCAACCAACGCGATAAGGGGTTGTCAATCCCTACACAGTCACTTACAAGAGTGAGATCTGATAGATATGATCAGATAATATTTTTGGTATTTTTATGATAAAGATGCAAAGTAAAATAAAAGGCAATAAAAATAACTAAGTATTTGAAGATTAATATGATGGAAGATAGACCCGGGGGCCATAGGTTTCACTAGTGGCTTCTCTCAAGAGCATAAGTATTCATGGTGGGTAGACAAATTATTGTTGATCAATTGACAGAATTGAGCATAGTTATGAGAATATCTAGGTATGATCATGTATATAGGCATCAGGTCCGAGACAAGTAGACCGACTCCTGCCTGCATCTACTACTATTACTCCACACATCGACCGCTATCTAGCATGCATCTAAAGTATTAAGTTCAAGAGAACAGAGTAATGCTTTAAGCAAGATGACATGATGTAGAGGGATAAACTTATGCAATATTAAATAAAACCCCATCTTGTTATCCTCGATGCAACAATACAATACGTGCCTTGCTGCCCCTACTGTCACTGGGAAAGGACACCGCAAGATTGAACCCAAAGCTAAGCACTTCTCCCATTGCAAGAAAGATCAATCTAGTAGGCCAAACCAAACTAATAATTCGAAGATACTTGCAAAGATAACCAATCATACATAAAAGAATTCAGAGAAGATTCAAATATTGTTCATATATAAACTTGATCATAAACCCACAATTCATCGGTCTCAAAAAACACACCGCAAAAGAAGATTACATCGAATAGATCTCCACTAGAGAGGGGGAGAACTTTGTATTGAGATCCAAAAAGAGAGAAGAAGCCATCTAGCTAATAACTATGGACCCATAGGTCTGAGGTAAACTACTCACACTTCATCGTAAGGGCTATGGTGTTGATGTAGAAGCCCTCCGTGATCGATGCCCCCTCCGGCGGAGCTCCGGAACAGGCCCCAAGATGGGATCTCGTGGATACAGAAAGTTACGGCGGTGGAATTAGGGTTTTGGCTCCGTATCTGGTAGTTTGGGGATACGTAGGTATATATAGGAGGAAGGAGTACGTCGGTGGAGCAACAGGGGGCCACAAGGGTGGAGTGCGCGCCCAGGGGGGTAGGCACGCCCCCTACCTCGTGGCCTCCTGGTTGATGTCTTGACGTAGGGTCCAAGTCCTCTGGATCATGTTCGTTCCGAAAATCACGTTCCCGAAGGTTTCATTCTGTTTGGACTCCGTTTGATATTCTTTTTATGCGAAACCCTAAAATAGGCAAAAAAACAGCAATTCTGGGCTGGGCCTCTGGTTAATAGGTTAGTCCCAAAATTAATATAAAAGTGTATAATAAAGCCCAATAATGTCCAAAACAGAATATAATATAGCATGGAACAATCAAAAATTATAGATACGTTGGAGACGTATCAAGCATCCCCAAGCTTAATTCCTGCTCGTCCTCGAGTAGGTAAATGATAAAAACAGAATTTTTGATGTGGAATTCTACTTGGCATAATTTCAATGTATTTCTCTTAATTGTGGTATGAATATTTAGATCCGAAAGATTCAAGACAAAAGTTTAATATTGACATAGAAATAATAATACTTCAAGTATACTATCTAAGCAATTATGTCTCTCCAAAATAACATGGCCAAAGAAAGTTATCCCTACAAAATCATATAGTCTGGCTATGCTCCATCTTCACCACACAAAGTATTCAAATCATGCACAACCCCGATGACAAGCCAAGCAATTGTTTCATACTTTTAATGTTCTCAAACTTTTTCAATCTTCACGCAATATATGAGCGTGAGGCATGGACATAGCACTATAGGTGGAATAGAATGGTGGTTGTGGAGAAGACAAAAAAGGAGAAGATACTCTCACATCAACTAGGCGTATCAACGGGCTATGGAGATGCCCATCAATAAGTATCAATGTGAGTGAGTAGGGATTGCCATGCAACGGAAGCACTAGAGCTATAAGTATATGAAAGCTCAACAAAAAGAAACTAAGTGGGTGTGCATCCAACTTGCTTGCTCACGAAGACCTAGGGCATTTTGAGGAAGCCCATCGTTGGAATATACAAGCCAAGTTCTATAATGAAAAATCCCCACTAGTATATGAAAGTGATAACATAGGAGACTCTCTATCATGAAGATCATGGTGCTACTTTAAAGCACAAGTGTGGAAAAAGGATAGTAGTATTGCCCCTTTTTTAATTTTTTTGGGCCTTTTTTTCTTTGGCCTTTCTTTTTTTTGGGACAATACTCTATGAATGATGATCATCACACTTCTATTTATTTACAACTCAATCATTACAACTCGATACTGGAACAAAGTATGACTCTATATGAATGCCTCTGGCGGTGTATCGGGATAGCAATGATGTGTGAGTGACTTATATGAAAGAATTATGAACGGTGGCTTTGCCACAACTAAAATGTCAACTACATGGTCATGCAAAGCAATATGACAATGATGGAGCATGTCATGATAAACGGAATGGTGGAAAGTTGCATGGCAATATATCTCGGAATGGCTATGGAAATGCCATGATAGGTAGGTATGGTGGCTGTTTTGAGGAAGGTATATGGTGGGTGTATGATACCGGCGAAAGATGCGCGGTATTAGAGAGGCTGGCAATGGTGGAAGGGTGAGAGTGTGTATAATCCATGGACTCAACATTAGTCATAAAGAACTCACATACTTATTGCAAAAATCTATTAGTTATCGAAGCAAAGTACTACGCGCATGCTCCTAGGGGGATAGATTGGTAGGAAAAGACCATCGCTCGCCCCCGACCGCCACTCATGAGGACAATCAATAAATACATCATGCTCCGACTTCTTAACATAACGGTTCACCATACGTGCATGCTACGGGAATCACAAACTTCAACACAAGCATTTCTCAAATTCAAAACTACTCAACTAGCACGACTCTAATATCACCATCTCCATATCTCAAAACAATTATCAAGTTTCAAACTTCTCATAGTATTCAACACACTCATAAGAAAAATTTATTTATTAATCTTGAATGCCTCAAATAATTAAAGAAAATTAACATGATGTTTTGTAGGACTCTCAAAATAATCTAAGTGAAGTATGAGAGAATAATGGTTTCTATAAAAAAATCTACCACCGTTCTCTAAAAGATATAAGTGAAGCACTAGAGCAAAAACTATATAACTCAAAAGATATAAGTGAAGCACATAGAGTATTCTAACAATTTCTGAATCATGTGTGTATCTCTCAAAAAGGTGTGTACAGCAAGGATGATTGTGGAAAGCTAACAAATAAAGACTCAAATAATACAAGACGCTCCAAGCAAAACACATATCATGTGGTAAATAAAAATATAGCTCCAAGTAAAGTTACCGATAGAAGTAGACGAAAGAGGGGATGCCTTCCGGGGCATCCCTAACTTTGGATTTTGGGTGTCCTTAGATTATCTTGGGGGTTCCATGGGAATCCCCAAGTTTAGGCTCTTGCCACTCCTTGTTCCATAATCCATCAAATCTTTACCCAAAACTTGAAAACTTCACAACACAAAACTTAAAGTAGAAAATCTCGTGAGCTCCGTTAGCGAAAGAAAACAAAACACCACTTCAAGGTACTGTAATTAACTCATTCTTTATTTATATTGATGTTAAACCTACTGTATTCAAACTTCTCTATGTTTATAAACTATTTTACTAGCCATAGATTCATCAAAATAAGCAAACAACACACGAAAAACAGAATCTGTCAAAAACAGAATAGTCTGTAGTAATCTGTAGCTAACACAAGATCTGGAACCCCCAAAATTCTAAAATAAATTTCTGGACGTGAGGAATTTATCTATTAATCATCTGAAAAAATAATTAACTAAATATCACTTTCCAAATAAAAATGGCAGCAGTTCTAGTGAGCGCTAAAGTTTCTGTTTTTTACAGCAAGATTAACAAGACTTTCCCCAAGTCTTCCCAACGGCTCTACTTGGCACAAACACTAATTAAACACAAAAAACACAACCAAAAAAGAGGCTAGATAAATTATTTATTAATAAACAGGAGCAAAAATCAAGGAATAAAAATAAAATTGGGTTGCCTCCCAACAAGCGCTATCGATTAACGCCCCTAGCTTGGCATAAAAAGCAAGGATAGATCTAGGTGTTGCCATCTTTGGTAGGCAATCCATAAGTGGATCTCATAATAGATTCATAAGGTAATTTAATTTTATTTCTAGGAAAGTGTTCCATGCCTTTCCTTAATGGAAATTGGAATCTAATATTTCCTTCCTTCATATCAATAATTGCACCAATCGTTCTAAGGAAAGGTCTACCAAGAATAATAGGACATGAAGGATTGCAATCTATGTCAAGAACAATAAAATCTACGGGCACATAATTCCTATTTGCAACAATAAGAACATCATTAATTATTCCCATAGGTTTCTTAATAGTGGAATCCGCAAGGTGCAAGTTTAAAGAGCAATCATCAAAATCATAGAAACCTAGCAAATCACACAAAGTCTTTGGAATCGTGGAAACACTAGCACCCAAATCACACAAAGCATAGCATTCGTGATCTTTACTTTTAATTTTAATAGTAGGTTCCCACTCATCATAAAGTTTTCTAGGGATATAAACTTCCAACTCAAGTTTTTCTTCATAAGATTGCATCAAAGCGTCAACGATATGTTTAGTGAAAGCTTTATTTTGACTATAAGCATGAGGAGAATTTAGCACGGATTGCAACAAGGAAATACAATCTATCAAAGAGCAATTGTCATAATTAAATTCCTTGAAATCCAAAACAGTGGGTTCATTAATATTTAAAGTTTTGACTTCTTCGATCCCACTTTTAACAATTTTAGCATCAAGATCGAAAGACTCCGAATTCTGGGAACGCCTTCTAGGTAAAGGTGGATCATATCCAGTCCCACAATTATCAAGATTCATATTGCAAAACAAATATTTAATAGGGGACACATCAATAACTTTTAGATCTTCATCTTTATCTTCCAAAAAAAATTCGGCTTAGGGGCCATCTTATTAACTAAGGTGGCTTGCTTATCCGAAACTTCAGCTATTAACTTCTCAAGATAAGCAATCTGAGATTTCAAACCATCAATTTCTTTAGTTATATCATCGAGATCCTTATTCATATAACCCATAAAACTTTTTTGTTCTTTAAGCTCATTTCTAAAGAAACTATTATGCTCAAATTGTAAAACCATAAAACTCCTCACATTGCTTTTGATCTCTTCAAAACTTTTAAGGTGAAGATCACCAAATCTAGGTAAATCCATTGTGACAAGCAAGCAATCCAACACACAAGAAAACAAGAAACGGGCAAAAAGAGGCAAATAGAGAAAAAGAGGGAGGATAGACAGAGAGATAGAGGGCGAATAAAACGGCAAGGGTGAAGTGGGGGAGAGGAAAATGAGAGGCAAATGGCAAATAATGTAATGCGGAGATAAGGGTTGTGATGGGTACTTCGTATGTTGACTTTTGTGTAGACCTCCCCGGCAACGGCGCCAGAAATCCTTCTTGCTACCTCTTGAGCACTTGCATTGGTTTTCCCTTCAAGAGGAAAGGGGGGTGCTGCAAAGTAGCGTAAGTATTTCCCTCGGTTTTTGAGAACCAAGGCATTAATCCAGTAGGAGGCCACGCATGAGTCCCTCGCACCTACACAAACAAATAAATCCTCGCAACCAACGCGATAAGGGGTTGTCAATCCCTACACGGTCACTTACGAGAGTGAGATCTGATAGATATGATAAGATAATATTTTTGGTATTTTTATGATAAAGATGCAAAGTAAAATAGAAGGCAATAAAAATAACTAAGTATTTGAAGATTAATATGATGGAAGATAGACCTGGGGGCCATAGGTTTCACTAGTGGCTTCTCTCGAGAGCATAAGTATTCACGGTGGGTAGACAAATTATTGTTGAGCAATTGACAGAATTGAGCATAGTTATGAGAATATCTAGGTATGATCATGTATATAGGCATCACGTCCGAGACAAGTAGACCGACTCCTGCATGCATCTACTACTATTACTCCACACATCGACCGCTATCCAGCATGCAACTAGAGTATTAAGTTCAAGAGAACAGAGTAATGATTTAAGCAAGATGACATGATGTAGAGGGATAAACTCATGCAATATGAAATAAATCCCATCTTGTTATCCTCGATGGCAACAATACAATACGTGCCTTGCTGCCCCTACTGTCACTGGGAAGGACACCACAAGATTGAACCCAAAGCTAAGCACTTCTCCCATTGCAAGAAAGATCAATCTAGTAGGCCAAACCAAACTGATAATTCAAAGATACTTGCAAAGATAACCAATCATACATAAAAGAATTCAGAGAAGATTCAAATATTGTTCATAGATAAACTTGATCATAAACCCACAATTCATCGGTCTCAAAAAACACACCGTAAAAGAAGATTACATCGAATAGATATCCACAAGAGAGGGGGAGAACTTTGTATTGAGAAAGACAGAAGAAGCCATCTAGCTAATAACTATGGACCCGTAGGTCTGAGGTAAACTACTCACACTTCATCGGAAGGGCTATGGTGTTGATGTAGAAGCCCTCCGTGATCGATGCCCCCTCTAGCGGAGCTCCGGAATAGGCCCCAAGATGGGATCTCATGGATACAAAAAGTTACGGCGGTGGAATTAGGGTTTTGGCTTTGTATCTGGTAGTTTGGGGGTACGTAGGTATATATAGGAGGAAGGAGTACGTCGGTGGAGCAACAGGGGGCCCACGAGGGTGGAGGGCGCGCCCACTACCTCGTGGCCTCCTGGTTGATGTCTTGACGTAGGGTCCAAGTCCTCTGGGTCATGTTCGTTCCGAAAATCACGTTCCCGAAGGTTTCATTCCGTTTGGACTCCGTTTGATATTCTTTTTCTGCGAAACCCTAAAGTAGGCAAAAAACAACAATTCTGGGCTGGGCCTCCGGTTAATAGGGTAGTCCCAAAAATAATATAGAAGTGTATAATAAAGCCCAATAATGTCCAAAACAGAATATAATATAGCATGGAACAATCAAAAATTATAGATACGTTGGAGACGTATCAATGAACAATATTTGAATCTTCTCTGAATTCTTTTATGTATGACTAGCACATATGCCCATGCGTTGCAATGGGAGAAATAATTAACGTGTCCTCCACAACAACGCGGGATAACTATAGCTGAATGGTGCCACCCAATGGGGGGCAGTGAGACGAATGCTACCAGAAATGCCTATAGGTCGTACATTAAAAACCATTACGTATGATATTTTTGGTATGATATTTTTACAACTGCTCTGTTATTTAAAAGGCCTAATTTTCAAATCCTACATACCAAGGCATTATTTGAAAGTTGGAGCAATTTTTTGGAATTCGCATGGAGTCGTAAAGAAATCTTGCTAAATGTGTTTTAGCCCATCTCACCTCCCAAATCCACTATCATGTCGTGCCCTCCTACCTCGTATGATTCCATTGCGTTATTACTCCACACGCTTGTGTCATTTTTATTTGTTCTGTAGGAATCTATGTCGTGCCCCCTCACCTCTTTGGATATTTAATTCCTAGGTATTAATTTCTCTTTCCTTTTACTCCCACTGGATGAATGAGACACACACATCATCCTTTTTGTGTTCTTATTCTCGAGGCACATATATAAATCTGTAAAATTTGGTATAAAAGGCGAGGTGGTACTATTTAATTGGGCAGCGAACCCATCTATCATATTTTTGCTCTTGCAAAGCATGCCCACTCAGCCCATGTTTTTTTAGGCAGCCTCTGCCATCGATTATTACCGTGGAGTAGGTAAAAGGGCATCATTGTCTCAAAAAAAGGTAAAAAGGTCAGCATATCAAGTTTCTTCACCTGATAATTCAAAATAGCAAGTTTCTACACATACATGTTTTCTTTTCGAGAATCTACCCTTAGACATTATTTTACGGATCCAGACATTGTTTTTTCTCAACATGCACTGAGAATCTGGCCTACATAACTTGGTCAAAAGTAATGTATAAATTGAGAAGAACCAGTGAAAATTTAGAAGAGACAACTGGATAAGTTGGTTGATAAGGTTGTTGTGTTTGTGCGTGGTTCCGAGTTCGACTCCAGTGCGAGCACCAATTCTTTTTGGCTCGCTCCAGCGAGCATGAGCGAACATCAGTTCAGCCAGCCGACGCGGGCCAGACTCGGCCCAGCACCGTTGGGACATATAAAAAATAGAGATATGGGCCAGCTGTTTCACTTAGTTTTTTGTTTCTTTTACACATACATCTTAGTTTCCAACTAAAACATAGCATATGTAAAATTATTCAAAACAGGACGAAACAAAGCGAAACCAAACCAAGAATACATATTCCCTTTAATAGTAGGTATAGATTGGTTATCTTTGCAAGTCTCTTCGAATTATCAGTTTGGTTTGGCCTACTATATTGATCTTTCTTGCAATGGGAGAAGTGCTTAGCTTTGGGTTCAATCTTGCGGTGTCCTTTCCCAGTGACAGTAGGGGCAGCAAGGCACGTATTGTATTGTTGCCATCGAGGATAACAAGATGGGGTTTATATAATATTGCATGAGTTTATCCCTCTACATCATGACATCTTGCTTAAAGCGTTACTCTGTTCTCTTGAACTTAATACTCTAGATGCATGCTGGATAGCGGTCGATGTGTGGAGTAATAGTAGTAGATGCAGGCAGGAGTCGGTCTACTTGTGTCGGACGTGATGCCTATATACATGATCATACCTAGATATTCTCATAACTATGCTCAATTCTGTCAATTGCTCAACAGTAATTTGTTCACCCACCGTAATACTTATGCTCTCCAGAGAAGCCTCTAGTGAAACCTATGGCCCCCGGGTCTATTTACCATCATATTAATCTTCCAATACTTAGTTATTTCCTTTGCCATTTATTTTACTTGCATCTTTATTTCTCTTTATCATAAAAATACCAAAAATATTATCTTATCATATCTATTAGATCTCACTCTCGTAGGTGACCGGGAAGGGATTGACAACCCCTTTATCGCGTTGGTTGCGAGGAGTTTATTTGTTTGTGTAGGTGCGAGGGACTCGTGCGTGGCCTCCTACTGGATTGATACCTTGGTTCTCAAAAACTAAGGGAAATACTTACGCTGCTCTACTGCATCACCCTTTCCTCTTCAAGGGAAAAACAACGCAGTGCTCAAGAGGTAGCAAGAAGGATTTCTGGCGCCATTGCCGGGGAGTCTACGTAAAAGTAAACATACCAAGTACCCATCACAAACCCTTATCTCCCGCATTACATTATTTGCCATTTGCCTCTCGTTTTCCTCTCCCCCACTTCACCCTTGCCGTTTTATTCGCCCTCTCTCTCTGTCCTCCCTCTTTCTCTATTTGCCTCTTTTTGCCCCTTGCACTTTCCGCTGTTATGTCTGAAATTGGGGAAATTATTGTTGATATGGACAATAATAATATCATGAAAAATTCTGATGCTCCTGCTGAAGAACCCCCTATCTCACATACAAAAAAATTCCGAATTGGTAGTGGTAATATTATTGGAAAAGGAGTTATACAAGATTTCTTTACTTGTGCCGGTAATTTGCCTTCTATGGGTAGCTCTATCCTTCATAGAACTAGTAGTCTTGCGGACGCTATTGCCATGCTTGTAGTTGAACTTGAAAGACAATTTATGCACATGCATCCTTGCATACAAAGGATTTTCTTAGAATTTTCTAATATTGAGCATTCTTCTGTTAAGCGTGCCGCTACTATCTTTTTGGCTCATGAGTTTAGATTCATAATAAAAGAGGCCAAAGAAATCTTTGCGCATTATAGGGTGGATGCTTGCCGTCCTCCCATAGAGGCTATCCTTTTTGATCAAGAAGAAATAATGTGTTTTCAGTCTCTAGACTATGTTGCTTTCAATGAAAATCTTAGAAAAAGGGTTCCTACCAATGTTCTAGATGATAGAATTTCTGAACTTAATAATGATTTGGCTATTCGAAATAATGAACTAGGATATTCTCTCGAGTGTAGGCTCACAAAGTTCTGTCAAAAGAATGCTTATAATGATGAATTGGTTGTGCAATACGAAGGGCCAAAGGAGGAACCTATACCTCCTAAGGTTGATCTTGGGGACTTTTGTCCCATTAAATTTAGCCCTTTTGATTACTTTTGATTGCCTCAAAGAAAACTTGCTGCCAAACATAGGGAATATGAAATGAGTTTTAATGATCTATCTTATTATTATGGCAATACCTAGATCTATCTTCGCTTTTATGCCTAGCTAGGGGCGTTAAACGATAGCGCTTGTTGGGAGGCAACCCAATTTTATTTTTATTCCTTGCTTTTTGCTCCTGTTTAGTAATAAATAATTTATATAGCCTCTGTTTTGGTTGTGTGTTTTGTGTTTAATTAGTGTTTGTGCCAAGTAGAACCGTTGGGAAGACTTGGGGAAAGTCTTTTTAATCTTGCTGTAAAAAACAGAAACTTTAGCGCTCACGAGAACTGCTGCCATTTTTATTTGAAAAGTGATATTTAGTTAATTATTTATGAAGATGATTAATAGATAAATTCCTCACGTCCAGCAATTTATTTTAGAATTTTTGGGGTTCCAGATCTTGCGTTAGCTACAGATTACTACAGACTGTTCTGTTTTTGACAGATTCTGTTTGTCGTGTGTTGTTTGCTTATTTTGATGAATCTATGGCTAGTAAAATAGTTTATAAACCATAGAGAAGTTGGAATACATTAGGTTTAACACCAATATAAATAAAGAATGAGTTCATTACAGTACCATGAAGTGGTGTTTTGTTTTCTTTTGCTAACGGAGCTCGCGAGATTTTCTACTTTAAGTTTTGTGTTGTGAAGTTTTCAAGTTTTGGGTAAAGATTTGATGGATTATGGAACAAGGAGTGGCAAGAGCCTAAGCTTGGGGATGCCCATGGGACCACAAAGATAATCTAAGGACACCTAAAAGCTAAAGCTTGGGGATGCCCCGGAAGGCATCCCCTCTTTCATCTACTTCTATCTGTAACTTTACTTGGAGCTATATTTTTATTTACCACATGATATGTGTTTTGCTTGGAGCGTCTTGTATTATTTGAGTCTTTATTTGTTAGTTTTCCACAATCATCCTTGCTGCACACACCTTTTTAAGAGAGACACCCATGATTCGGAAATTGTTAGAACACTCTATGTGCTTCACTTATATCTTTTGAGTTATATAGTTTTTGCTCTAGTGCTTCACTTATATCTTTTAGAGCACGTTGGTGGATTTGTTTTATAGAAACCATTGTTCTCTCATGCTTCACTTAGATTATTTTGAGAGTCCTACAAAATAGCATGGTAATTTGCTTTATTATGTTAGGCATTCAAGATTAATAATGAAATTTTCTTATGAGTGTGTTGAATACTATGAGAAGTTTGAAACTTGATAATTGTTTTGAGATATGGAGATGGTGATATTAGAGTCGTGCTAGTTGAGTAGTTGTGAATTTGAGAAATGCTTGTGTTGAAGTTTGTGATTCCCGTAGCATGCACGTATGGTGAACCGTTATGTTAAGAAGTCGGAGCATGATGTATTTATTGATTGTCCTCCTTATGAGTGTCAGTCGGGGACGAGCGATGGTCTTTTCCTACCAATCTACCCCCCTAGGAGCATGCGTGTAGTACTTTGCTTCGATAACTAATAGTTTTTTGCAATAAGTATGTGAGTTCTTTATGACTAATGTTGAGTCCATGGATTATACGCACTCTCACCCTTCCACCATTGCTAGCCTCTCTAATACCGCGCACCTTTCGCCGGTATCATACACCCACCATATACCTTCCTCAAAACAGCCACCATACCTACCTATCATGGCATTTCCATAGCCATTCCGAGATATATCGTCATGCAACTTTCCACCGTTTCGTTTATTATGACACGCTCTATCATTGTCATATTGCTTCGCATGATCATGTAGTTGACATTTTAGTTGTGGCAAAGCCACCGTTCATAATTCTTTCATATAAGTCACTCGTGCGTCATTGCTATCCCGGTACACTGCCGGAGGCATTCATATAGAGTCATACTTTGTTCTAGTATCGAGTTGTAATCATTGAGTTGTAAATAAATAGAAGTGTGATGATCATCATTCATAGAGTATTGTCCAAAAAAAGTGAGAAAGGCCTAAAAAAAGAAGGCCCAAAAAAAGAATAAATAAAAAGGGCCAATACTACTATCCTTTTTTCCACACTCGTGCTTCAAAGTAGCACCATGATCTTCATGATAGAGAGTCTCCTATGGTATCACTTTCATATACTAGTGGGATTTTTCAATTATAGAACTCGGCTTGTATATTCCAACGATGGGTTTCCTCAAAATGCCCTAGGTCTTCGTGAGGAAGCAAGTTGGATGCACACCCACTTAGTTTCTTTTTGTTGAGCTTTCATATACTTATAGATCTAGTGCATCCGTTGCATGGCAATCCCTACTCACTAACTGAAAACGTAAACTCACAACCATTTATGCGCTGGAGAGACCGTTTTGTCTTTTCTGCCGGTTCACCAATCATTGATGGCTCGAGAACCGCTAAACCTACATTACATGCAATAGTGTGGAAACGCTCTTTAATGGAACTTTCGTTTTAGCTGGTCGTGACCAAGAAACCATCGGCTTTGCTTGGTGGGCTGGGAATGCCAGACTTATCAATTTGTCCGGTAAACTGTGATATCTATTGATGGGCATCTCCATAGCCCGTTGATACGCCTAGTTGATGTGAGATATCTTCCGCCTTTTTGTCTTCTCCACAACCACCATTCTATTCCACCTATAGTGCTATGTCCATGGCTCACGCTCATGTATTGCGTGAAGATTGAAAAAGTATGAGAACACTAAAAGTATGAAACAATTGCTTGGCTTGTCATCGGGATTGTGCATGATTTAAATACTTTATGTGGTGAAGATGGAGCATAGACAGACTATATGATTTTGTAGGGATAACTTTCTTTGGCCATGTTATTTTGAAGAGACATAATTGCTTAGTTAGTATGCTTGAAGTATTATTATTTCTATGTCAATATTAAAATTTTGTCTTGAATCTTTCGGATCTGAATATTCATACCACAATTAAGAGAATTACATTGAAATTATGCCAAGTAGCATTCCACAGCAAAAATTCTGTTTTTATCATTTACCTACTCGAGGACGAGCAGGAATTAAGCTTGCGGATGCTTGATACGTCTCCAACGTATCTATAATTTTTGATTGTTCCATGCTATATTATATCCTGTTTTGGACATTATTGGGCTTTATTATACACTTTTATATTATTTTTTGGACTAACCTATTAACCAGAGGCCCAGCCCAGAATTGTTGTTTTTTGCCTATTTTAGGGTTCCGCAGAAAAAGAATATCAAACAGAGTCCAAATGGAATGAAACCTTCGGGAACGTGATTTTCGGAACGAACATGATCCAGAGGACTTGGACCCTACGTCAAGCAATCAACGAGGAAGGCACAAGGTAGGGGGCGCGCCTACCCCCCAGGCGCACCCTCCACCCTCGTGGGGCCCATGTTGCTCCATCGACGTACTCCTTCCTCCCATATATACCTACGTACCCCCAAACTACCATATACGGAGCCAAAACCCTAATTCCACCGCCATAACTTTCTGTATCCACGAGATCCCATCTTGGGGCCTTTTCCGGAGCTCCGCCGGAGGGGGCATCGATCACGGAGGGCTTCTACATCAACACCATAGCCTCTCCGATGAAGTGTGAGTAGTTTACTTCAGACCTTCGGGTCCATAGTTATTAGCTAGATGGCTTCTTCTCTCTTTTTGGATCTCAATACAAAGTTCTCCCCCTCTCTTGTGGAGATCTATTCGATGTAATCTTCTTTTGCGGTGTGTTTGTTGAGATCAATGAATTGTGGGTTTATGATCAAGTTTATCTATGAACAATATTTGAATCTTCTCTGAATTCTTTTATGTATGATTGGTTATCTTTGCAAGTCTCTTCGAATTATCACTTTGGTTTGGCCTACTAGATTGATCTTTCTTGCAATGGGAGAAGTGCTTAGCTTTGGGTTCAATCTTGCGGTGTCCTTTCCCAGTGACAGTAGGGGCAGCAAGGCACGTATTGTATTGTTGCCATCGAGGATAACACGATGGGGTTTATATCATATTGCATGAGTTTATCCCTCTACATCATGCCATCTTGCTTAAAGCGTTACTCTGTTCTCTTGAATTTAATACTCTAGATGCATGCTGGATAGCGGTCGATGTGTGGAGTAATAGTAGTAGATGCAGGCAGGAGTCGATCTACTTGTCTCAGACGTGATGCCTATATATACATGATCATACCTAGATATTCTCATAACTATGCTCAATTCTGTCAATTGCTCAACAGTAATTTGTTCACCCACCGTAATACTTATGCTCTCCAGAGAAGCCTCTAGTGAAACCTATGGCCCCCGGGTCTATTTTCCATCATATTAATCTTCCAATACTTAGTTATTTCCTTTGCCATTTATTTTACTTGCATCTTTATTTCTCTTTATCATAAAAATACCAAAAATATTATCTTATCATATCTATCAGATCTCACTCTCGTAGGTGACCGTGAAGGGATTGACAACCCCTTTATCGCGTTGGTTGTGAGGAGTTTATTTGTTTGTGTAGGTACGAGGGACTCGTGCGTGGCCTCCTACTGGATTGATACCTTGGTTCTCAAAACTGAGGGAAATACTTACGCTGCTCTACTGCATCACCCTTTCCTCTTCAAGGGAAAACCAACGCAGTGCTCAAGAGGTAGAAAATATTTATTTCCCATTGCAACGCATTGGCTTCTAGTATAATTCACAAATGTACAATCCATATAGAACAGTATGTACTAACAATCAAAATTATGCATTGAATACCATGGAAAATCAAGCATGTCTTGCATTTTGGGTGTGGGAGTAATTATTTTTATATGCATACAATCCATATACATCTTAGATAAGCATATAAGGGGAGTAGGGCATTTTGGAGGATGAGCTCCATCGAGCTCTCTTTCTAAAAAATCAAAAATCACGGTTTGAATTTTTTCAGACGTTTCTTGAAAAAATCATACATGTTTCTATGGATGTATTTTACATGTGTATAAATTTTGATGATGAAATAAATTATGGCGAGACCTATACAAAAAGAAAAAATCATGCATTTTTAATAGTGAACAATATACATACTCTTCATCACTTTCAAAATCATGATTTTGTCTTTTTATGTAGCTCTCACCATAATGTATACGATCTTTAAATTTTACGCATATGTATTATACATCTGTATGAACCTGCGTGTTTTTTAGATTTTTTGAAACTTCAAAATGTAATTTTCAGAAATTTCAAAATTAAGAGCTCCATGGAGGGCCTCAATTTTAGTTTCTCCCAGGGCCCGTGAAATCTCAGCCCTGATCCTCATTTATCATAAAAACATATTCCGTTAAGTTCACGGATTGATTGACTCAAGTTGAACAACGTAGAGGCCAACATCCACACGTAAGAAAAGCATACCGTTATCATCATCATACGCTATTATATCCATCACTCTCCTCGCTCCGTCAATTTGACGAGAGAATCCACAAATGGTTCATATTTGGATAGTCTTCTACAAAAATCATATGGTAGCACCATGCCAATTGTTCTTCCTCAACCACATTTATAAGCTAGGGTAAGTCAATATGATGATACCAACAACACAGTCTTTTGCCTGGATGTTCTAAGGCCTACTGAAAGTTTTCAGACCAGGAAGTCTCCTGACTACTGAAAGCAAATGGATTTTTGTTATCTAATTCTAGAATGATATGAGTTTTACCATGCATCTAACCATGTCTACCAAATAAATTATTTGTAGAAAAGGGATTAGGGATGTGAGGGGTTTGGGGTGGAAGGAAAAATTGAGGAAATTGGATGGAGGGGAGGCGATCACCAAATCCCCTCCGATCCCTGATTGCCATTGGTTTAGAAACCCCTCTCATCAAATGAGCTCAAAATCTAGTGTCAAGGTGTCTTATACATGACATAATTTTTCATCAATATGTCTTGTATAACATGTTGCACATCTAAGATACGAATACCAACTTCCTATTTTACCTCTTATGCTCTAAACTTGGAACCGAAAACGGTTGCGTGGACAGAAGTGTGGTAGAGACGCGTCATTGCTCGAAGGGAAGGTTACGACGACGGGTGAAGGATTGGTGGATGATCCAAAGAACGCTCGTAGTAATGTATCCTAAAAAACTTATAAATATAGATTGTCAGTTAATCATAGTTAGCCATGCACTTTTTTATTGAAAGCTGGTGATTTTTATGCACCCTCTTACAAGGAAAGAATGAAATATTATGTTAGTATTTTTTTTAAAAAGTTGGTTAGCAAACACAAAATATATTACAATACCATTTTTCATGAAAATAAAAATATATTAGTTTTATGTTACGATGTGAAATGTTTTAAATGTTTAAATAATCAAAATGAGTGATATGATAACATGTATTTATGAACACATTACTACTACCTCTATCCAGATTTGTGAAGCGGCCATGGAATTTTAGTCATCAATTTGATTTGCGAAACATATGATGCCTCTAAATAGTATATACTCTCTCCGATCCATATTAATTGTTATTGCTTTAGTACTAAAGGGGCTAATGGAATTTATCATCGGATGAGTTGAAAGAGTCAGTAAGAAAACACAAAAAACAGATTCCAATACTGTTTTTCATGAAAATGTAAAAAAATTTGCGTCAACCTCGCTACTGAATTGTTTTAAACGTTTAAATAATAAAAAATGATGAAAGTTTTAGTGCTATTGACAATATGTATTTACGAACAAAGTACTGCCTCTATCCGGGTTTGTAAAGAGGGCATGGTTTTCGTCATCAAATTGACTAGCGAAATGTATGTTGCCTGTAGAAATATATGAAGAAAAAAAGTTTGTAATCAGATATACTGAAACATTTCTCAAAAGAAAAATGGCGATCCATATGTAATGAAATGGGATGATTTAGAAAAAATGGAATGAGAAATTCGAAGAGAAATGGAATGTACACACCAGTCCACGTCAAACAGCAAAACACACGCCATCCCATAATAATCCACAAAGAAAACATAAATCAGAGGCGAAAGCCCGATAATACCCCCGCTGGACTCACGCACGCACACGCGGCCCCCGATACTTATTCACCCCCGACGCCTACTATTCCATCTATTTTTCCTTTCGCCCAGGCAACCCACCCCTCCTCGTCCATCTCGCTCTCCTCTCCTCCTCACCACGTCCACGCCCTACCCATCTCGCCGCCGCCGCCGCCACCGCGGCCAGAGCCGGAGCGGCTGCAGGGGCGGGGGTTCAGGGCGCGACGTCGCCCCCGGCCATGGTGATCTCGGCGGAGCCGCCGCCCGCGGCTCTGCCGTCGGATCCCACCGCGGGAGGCGGCGCCGGGGAGGCGGGGGGCGCGGCCATGGAGGCGGTGATTACGCCGTCGAGCGCGCGCCGCGGGGCCCTGTCGTCGCTCCCGTCGACGCTCAAGACGTGGGGGAGCCACCGGATGCTGCGCTGCGCCCCCGTCAACCGCGCCGGCGACGCCATCGCCCCGGCCAGGCGGTCCTCCTCGCAGCAGCTCGACGAGGTCAGCGAGAGGCTCCTCCTCGGCCTCCGCGAGGCTTCGGCGGCGGCGGCGGCGGCGCCCGGCGGTGGCAGCGCCGCGGAGGACGACGAGTCCCCGGGGGCCGGCGAGGCGGCCTCTCCGCGTCCGTCGAAGGCGCGCACCCGACGACGCCGCCGCGCCTTGATGCCGTCCCCCGCGCCCGGCGCGAGCGCCTCGCCCCAGGCGTCGGAGCGCGAGCGGAGGCTGGTCCGCGCCGACGCGCTCGACAGGGCGCGGTTCTCCGCGACGCTCTCCGCCGAGGAGATCGAGGAGGACGTGTACGCGCTGACCGGCGCGCGCCCGCGCCGCCGCCCCCGGCGCCGCCGGCCCCGCGCCGTGCAGAAGCAGCTCGATGTGAGTTCGTCCCTCCGTCCCGTGCCTCCTCTGCTCCTCCCCTCCCCTTACATTCCAGCCCCTGCCGCTCCTCCCTCAGGGACCCGTTTGTAATTCCGTGAAACTCCCCGTCCCCAGATGCTACTTCCCGGCGCGTGGCTATCGGAGATCACCGCCGAGTTCTACCGGGTGCCGGACGATCGCTGACCCGCTCCCGCTCAACTCAACCCAACAGTAAGCAAAGCAGAGCGAATTCGCCGATCGCAATTCACAAATCAATTGGTCGCCGCCATTGTGAGCTCTACATAATCCATCCATTAATTGGTCATATAGCGTCGGGCTGATATGAATCCCAGCATTGAACTGTAGTCGTAGCAGCAAGTGCAAGTGATGATTGATGACTAGTCAGTGATTCTCTGGTAGTAGCGGTGGTTGTGGTTCGTATCATCGTCAGCGGATTGGGAGGACGCAATGTGGTGTGCTCCTAAGTGCACTGTCCTCGATGGTCCACTCAGTACAATCGTTAATTAACATCGACCTCCGTTGCAATCTCAATGCTTCTGCTGTGCATGGAAATTTTTCTCCTTTTTGCATTTCTAGAAGATGTTTTGTTGGTGCTAATTGCCGTGGTGAGTAGTGAGCGCGAGCACGGGGAGGCTTGGGCTTCTGGCTGTCTGGCGCGTGGGACCGGGCGGCTTCGAAACCCTGGCACCGCTCGGCCGGCCTAGGCGGTGGGCGCTGGGCAGAGAGGGGCAGAGCCTTTTCCCGTCGCCTGTTTGTTTCCTGGTTGCTCGTGGGGCCGGCGTGTCAGTGAGGGCCGAGTGAGTTGGAGTTGGTTGACAGGCACGTATCTCATCACCGGGTGGTCCCTGTCGTGGTCGTGGGCCGTTCCCCAAGTTCGTTCGTTCGGTGACGCCGCGCGCTTTGTGGGTGAGGCCCGGTCCATGGGCTCCGTCCACGCACGCTCTATGGGCTATGGCTGACACTAGCATCTAAAGGAGGTTACGTACCCTAAAAAAAACAAGGTTACGTTTTTTTTAGCTTAAAATGAGGTTACGTTACGCGCTCAGGCGCCGTTATTTGTCATGGATGGTGCAAAAATCATAGTACTGTTTGGAACAGGTGTCTGGATCGAATCGTTGTTTGTCCACATGATGAGTTATCGTGGTCCTCTGCTCTCCGGACCGTCTGATTTGGCAACGGAGGGCCAGGATCGGCAGCTCGTACGGATAACCACTGACAGTGCACCCACCCTAGTTATGGGACGCAACATTGACATGCATGCAAATGCTGCTGGGATAAGCGTACGCATGATGGCGGATCCACTGTGTCCATGCAGGAATTTGGCCCATGCACCGTCCCCTTCGGACCTATTTGGTGTGCACTTCCCGGCCTACTTTTGTGCATCCGTTGAGACAAACATTGAGTGGTACGTATGCCCGTGTCGGCCTTCTTTTGAGCTGCTCCTCTTTGTATTGTTTGGAGGATATTTCTGTGATCCCAACCCTTATGGTCTGGCAGCCTATTCATGTCTTTTGAGCTTTTCTTTGTTCTATCCAAACGGCATATAATTTTCATGTCTTTTTCTTTGTAGCAATACTATGCTTTGCACTTGATAGCCCGTCAGATTCATAACTATATCTACACCACTAAGTAGTAGTGTACCAATAACTTTGAATATTGGCCGTTGGGTGAAGCCAATCCGACGGTACTGTAGCACCCCGGGATCGGCACTAAGCAGATCTAGCAATCCCACTAGCCTCCGCATAATGACAATCCTAAGGCGCTAAAGCTTCACATAATGAACACGTCGAAACATGTGTCATATGGAACAACCGTGGATATCAGAACACATATAAGGAAAGTCTGTAACAACAACATATACATATACAACACATACAACGAATGAACACAACAAGGGTCTTTGGGCAATTGGTAAAGGAAGTCAAGAACTACATGCTTGTCAGGGAGTTTAAAGCTGTGAAGATTCTGAGATCACAGAACACGGTTTCACATTGTCTCGCTAATTATGCTCGTACTTGTTGGTTGCAACAGTCTCCCCCTTTCATTTATAATATTGTATTAGCAGATTGAAACTTGTTACTATGGAATAAATTCCCTTTTACCCTGCAAAAAAAGTCCTTCGGCCAAGATACAACTCCTACAATAGAAGTGAATTACACGTTGGATAGGTAAAGAATGCAAATGCTTTAGAAGGCTAAAAAAATAAAGCGAAGACTTGTTGGAGTGTGCAGCTCTATTACTAACAAAATTAAGGATGGGAAAGTTTTAGAGATTATAAGTTGAAGTTGTGCTATGATCAAGTCAGCAAGATCCAAATCATCCTTAACCGCGGACACAACTACTCGAATAGGTTTATCCTTGCAGAGTTGCACCAATGTAGCCACACGCACGCCCATCAAAACCAGTTGTTGGCCCGTAATGGTATGAACCAGAAGATTTGAAACGGCATGACACTCCCCTAGCTACATCCAAGTCCAAGAAGACACTCGCTTGAGTTGACACCCGAATCGGAAGTCCAGTCGTAGCTCCGGATCGGTCTCAATTGAATAAGTGAGGTTCCAAGATGGGTTGCCAAAGGACAGGGTCAACCCCAAGGTATTAGCTTCATTGTAAGTTTGAACCACCACGAAGGATGATGCCCTCATCCGAGGTCAACCCCCTAATGGCTCTGGCCTAAGAAATAAATATAGTACCACCGTTGCGGCTCCTGGAAATGTCTACGGTTTCAGGTACCGGTCAAATGGGGTCCCATAAACCACTCACACATGTGGTTAGCGCGCTCATCTTGAATCGGGTTCCCAAGAACTCTGGTCCTAGTTAGGTCGAGTGAGGCAAAACACCATGTGCTCAAACGTGGCCTCCCACCATTACCTTCCTAACTTAAATCTCATATTTCACACATAGCATCATTAATAACGGAGTCCATCTAAACTAGTTTAATAGTGTAATAAACCAAGGTAACAACAGGAGGATATAGCATGGTAAAACATAAATCCTAAGCATGCATAGTACTATAAGGCAAGTTTAACTAGGCTTCTACACAAACAAGCATGTCATGATGGGATCAAGTAATACCAAGGCAATATAGTGGAGTGAAAAAAATAGGCTATGCATCAGATAGGTATGAGGACACACTACAACATCGAAAAGCCAACACATGCAGCAGGGGGAAGCATGGGACCAGATATGATCAAAGATGGTAAGCATTGCCTGATGTCCACGTTTGGTAGAAGATCAAGCCTTGCTCGTATCTCACATCATCTCTGTCCTATTCATGGAGAAGCAAAGCAACACCGGAAAGAACAACGAATGCAATCTTACTACTACGAGGAAGATTCAACATGTTCATGATATGCAATGACATGACATGGCAAGGATGACGAGCAACATGATCCAAGGCCTACAATGCTTAAATGCATCGATGCATTGCCTGTAATTCCTGCCCGGGTGCCTATGTGCAATCACTCCCAACATCCACGAGAGGATATTGTATGCTTGTGTATAATCGCCATGCAACATCCTAATAGCGTTTGCCTTGGCCTTCTATGTCTTCCCATACTTGATATTGTATTTGTATCGTCCTTTCACCGTACTCATGGAAAACTTCACCTTCACGGTTGGATCACAGGCTATCTCTTTCATTAATTTGTACTTGAGAAACTCAGACGTGAGTTGACGGTGTCCCTTACTACAATCATCTTTCAATGATGGTGGGCAGTTGTGAGTGGCTACACAACTTTGCAATACCCATTACCCGATTTCATGAATTCTTATTCCACGGACCTTCCATGGGAACCTTGTTTGTCACATTTCATGGTGTAACACACCTTTTGGTTGGAATGCCCAACAACATATGGCCTATGGTTCCAAATGGCATAGTCACTCAGGCACACCTTGAACTCCTGCAAGCACCCAAACTTCACGCCTTTCTTCAAATGAGCATTCTCGTCCTCGTTATCTGGCCTTGGTTCACCTACTTTCGGGCATGGTGTTCGTTCAAACAGCCCCAGGTTCATGCCGCCATCAACTACGACCTTGTTGGCAAGGCTAAGATCACGAAACAATGGTAGTACTTCTTTCCTTGCCCGACAACTCAAAGAAGATTTGGCTTTCTTGCTCTGTGAATATCCTTGTCCAATTTTTCCTCCGGACCCTTTCATCCGAGCCATGCCCGACAACTCATGATCCATGTCCTGCTACAAGACGATGGCATCCAAGTTACTGATGAGATTATAATGAATCTCTTGCTTTTGCACATCATCACCACGAGCATCTGCATGCTTTTGAATTACTATGGCACTAGCATTCACCTCGACTTCATTTGTGTGGCTACTTGGTGGTTGGCTAGAAGTGTTGGAAATATGAGCAATTTACCAAATGATTTTATTAACAGAAATACTAGATAAAGCATGAGTAATATAATAGAGATAAAACAAGTCATATGTTCTGACAGAGAGAAGGTAAATAGTTTCTGCATATATGAACCGTAGCCTAGCATATCTATAGCAGACAGTAGAACTAGTTGCATATATGAAGTAGAACATATCATGTGTAGGACAAGGACTAGAACAAGGAACTGCGGCAGAACCTTTAACAGGAAAGACAAGAACACGTACGGGACAGCAGCAGCAGAAGCGCTGGACTTGGGGTCGGTGTCCTCGCCTACCATGTCGTCGAGGAGGTCGTGGACGTCGGGGAAGAAGTCGTCGTTGGGGAAGTAGTCGTCGACGACCGGATCGTCCGTGATGAAGTAGCCAGTAGTCGCACTGAGCGCTCCCCAAAAACCTTATCACCCTTCTCCCGTACAGGACTCAAAAGGTGCGGTTTCGGAAGCCTACTGTCCCGACCTGCGGTGCACGCCGCAAGCCGGGATGGGGAAGATCATAGCAGCAGCGCAGTGCTCAGGAACTTGTGGCGAGAGGAAGGGGATCTTCTGGTGTGTTTCTCTGGAGAGGAGCGACCTCTCTTATATAGGCACAGAAGAAGGATGCGAAGAGGCTGCGGCGGGAGGTGAAGCAACGAAGGGAGACGAAGCGAACAGGCAACGGCCGAAGAGGCGCGCCGTTCGAATTCAGTGTCCACTACAGAAAAACGTTTCAACTCCCACGTGACCTTTTGTATACCCGTCGTGCGTGGCAAAAATTTAGACATCAGCTCATTCCCGCAACCCGCGGCGCGTCGTGGCGAGGCGAGGCGTGGCGTGGCGAGGCGGGCGGCGGAGGAGGAGCGCGCGTGGATGTCCCTCTTGTTCTCATGCTCATACATGTGGGGAAAGAACCTCCCTTATAAAGAGGTCCAACTCCCTCTAAACTAGTAATGTGGGACTAAATTTTTGTTCCACCTCTTGCCTTGCACAAATGGGCTGTGTGGGCCTCTAGGATTTATTAGGAATTTCTGAAACTGCTATTGGGCTAGGCCCAAAATAGACAAAATTCCAGCAATCCCCCACCAGATCCCAGAGGCACACAAAAATTTGCCTTTGGTTCCAAAACACTGTTTTATATACCGGTACTGCAGTGGAGACTGTTAAGTTGAACTTCCACCTAGAACTCTATGCTACACTAGTAAGCAACTTGAACAGTGGACTGGGCCTTGAACTGCAAGTTTTCTGCGAATCTAGCTTCACATAAAGCCTTGACCGATACGTGGCTACCGTGGGTCTTCCCCGCGGGTGGAGCTTATGCGTCATACTCCGTGACCTTCCATGAGTTTACTAGAGAGAACCCTACTCTCATAGATTGCGACGTTTGACAATCAGACTCATATAGGTGTGTTCTTCAAAAGATGTTCTGCAGGATAACATCTCTGCTTAAATAAGCCACTTAGAACACATTAAGATATACATCAACCTGCCATGCAGATAAGGAGAGTATTGCATCTTCATGGAGTGGTATTGTGAATAATAAGGATACTCTCCTCTCAGTTGACCAACAGCTTGTCTTTCACATCTAATTCACGGGATCTCCGATCACAAAGAATAGGTTACCACTGTGAACAACTCATATTGTGGGTCTCATACCCATCTCCCTCGATGCATTATCTATCACATTACGTGATAGACCCTTAGTAAAAGGATTTGCCAGATTTTTAGACGTTTGGATATAATCCAATGCAATAACTCCGGAGTTTTTCATTTTTCTGACAGATTATAACCTTCTCTGAACGTGTCTTGATGACTTCATGTTATCCTTTGAGCTTCTCACTTTCGTGATCACAGTTTGATTGTCGCAGTTCATAAGGATACCCGGTACAGGTTTGTCAACAACCGGTAAGTCATTCAAGAGCCGACGAAGCCAATCTGCTTCGACCGTAGCTGTATCTAGTGCTGTGAGTTCTGCTTCCATTGTTGACCTCGTTAAGATGGTATGCTTGCAAGACTTCCAAGAAACAGCGCCACCTCCATGTGTGAATACATAACCGCTCGTGGCCTTTATCTCATCAGCATCTGAGATCCAGTTTGAGTCACTATACCCTTCAAGCACCTTTGGATGCCCGGTGTAGTGAATTCCATAATTTGCAGTGCCTTTCAAATAACGCAAAACTCTTTCTAGAGCTTTCCAATGCACATCTCCTGATTTTGAAACAAACCGACTCAGTTTGCTAACAGCAAAAGAGATGTCAGGTCTTGTAGCACTGGCTAAGTACATAAGCGAGCCAATAATCTGAGAATACTTCAATTGGTCTCTAGCAATTCTTCGATTTTTTCGAAGCAACACACTAGCATCATATGGTGTTGGAGAGGGCTTGCAGTCACTATAGCCAAAGCGACTCAAGATCTTTTCCACATAGTGAGATTGAAGCAAAGTAATCCCACCATCATCGTCTCTCAACAACTTGATGTTCAGAATGACATCAGCCACTCCTAAATCCTTCATCTCAAAACAACGAGATAGGAAATCCTTGACCTGCTTAATAAGTTTCAGATTTGTTCCGAAAATCAGTATGTCATCGACATACAAGCACAGGATAACTTCCTCGCCCCCACCATGGCGATAGTACACACATTTGTCGGCTTCGTTCACAACAAAGCCTGCAGTTGTTAAAGTTCTTTCAAACTTCTCATGCCACTGTTTGGGTGCTTGCTTAAGTCCATACAAAGACTTCAGCAACTTGCACACTTTCTCTTCCTGACCATCTAGTACAAACCCATCTGGTTGTTTCATATAAATTTCCTCGTCCAACTCTCCATTTAGGAAAGCAGTCTTAACATCCATTTGATGAACGAGAAGACCATGCGAGGCAGCTAGTGAAAGTAGAACTCGAATAGTGGTCAGTCGAGCCATAGGTGAGTAAGTATCAAAGAAGTCTTCACCTTCCTTTTGGGTATAACCCTTAGCCACGAGCCGAGCCTTGTACTTTTCAATAGTACCATCAGGCCTAAGCTTCTTCTTGAATACCCATTTGCATCCTATAGGTTTGCACCCATAAGGACGATCAATTATCTCCCAAGTTTCATTTGCCAAGATGGAATCCATCTCGCTACGAACCGCTTCCTTCCAGTAGTCAGCATCTTTAGATGCATAGGCCTCTGAAATAGTACTGGGAGTGTCATCTATGAGATACACAAGAAAATCATCACCAAAGGACTTTGCAGTCCTCTGTCTCTTGCTCCTGGTAGGAACTTCATTGTTCTCCTCCACAGGACTTTCGAAGTGTTCATCGAAATGGTAGGTTCGGTAATTGTAACTGGTTCCTGATTCGATGAACTAGGCATCTCCTGATTAGATGAGGTAGCCATATCTTTCATGGGAAAGATATCTTCAAAGAAAGTCGCATCATTCGACTCCATGATCGTACCGACATGCATGTCAGGTACCTCAGATTTTACAACCAAGAATCTATAGCCAATGCTATGAAAAGCATATCCCAGAAAAACACAATCCACAGTCTTTGGTCCAAGCTTCCGCTTCTTTGGAATTGGAACATTGACTTTCGCCAAACAACCCCATGTTCGCAGATAAGAGAGTTTTAACCTTTTCTTCTCACATTCCTCGAATGGAGTTATCTCTTTGTTCTTTGTGGGGACTCGGTTCAGGACATGACATGCTGTCAATATCGCCTCCCCCACCATGCCTTGGAGAGACCCGATGTGTCTAACATGGCGTTAACCAAATCAGTTAGAGTATGGTTCTTTTTTTCGGCCACCCCATTTGACTGAGGTGAATAGGGAGGCGTCCTCTCATGAATTATACCATGTTCCGCACAAAAAGCATCAAATTCATTGGAAAAATACTCTCCACCACGGTCGGACCTAAGCCTCTTGATTTTTCGATCAAGTTGGTTTTCCACTTTGGCTTTATAGATCTTGAAAAAGTTCAAAGCCTCATCCTTAGATTTCAGAAGATACACATGGCAGTATCTAGTGGAGTCATCAATCAACGTCATGAAATATTTCTTTCCAACTTTTGTCAAAACACCATTCATTTCACATAGATCTGAATGTATGAGCTCTAGTGGTGCAAGATTTCTTATTTCCGCAGTCGTGTGAGACTTACGAGGTTGCTTAGCTTCCACACACACTTGGCACTTAGATCCCTTGACGGTGGTGAAACTAGGGATTAAGTTCAACTTCGCTAGTCGCGACATGCAACCAAAGTTAACATGACAGAGACGTGAATGCCACACATTGGATTCACTATTGTTGCAAATATGATTAACAACTTTATTGCAAACGTCTGATAAGGATAAACGAAACAAGCCTCCTGACTCATAGCCTTTACCAACAAAGGTTCCATACTTGGATATTACAAATTTATTCGACTCAAAGACAAGCTTGTAGCCATCTCTACATAGAAGAGATCCGCTAACAAGATTTTTATTGACGGAGGGGACATAATGCACGTTCTTCAGCCGCACGATCTTCCCCGAAGTAAACTTCAGATCGACCGTGCCAACACCACGAACAGAAGCACTTGAACCGTTGCCCATCAGCACGGTTGAAGTCCCTGCGGTCTGATAAGACAAAAACATGGAAATATCACCGCATACATGCACATTAGCACCTGTGTCAATCAACCAGTCAGGAGAATGACATACTGAAAGAATAGTGGGAAATATACCATACCCAGCATCCTTCATGTCAGTGTCTCCAATGACAACATTAGCGGTCTTGCCGCCTTTCCCAGGATTACGCTTGTCATAGCGATTAGGGCAACTAGGAGCCCAATGATCAGGATCCCCACACACATGACAAGCACCTTTCTTCTTGCCATTCTTCTTCTTGAAGTTCATGTGTTGCACAGCCTTGTTCTTCCCATCAAACTTTGCTTTACCATCAAACTTGCCCTTGTTCTTGAACTTGTGGGGCTGAAAGTTCTGCTTCTGTACCACATTGGCACTAGATCCTCCCTCAATACCTCGAGCACGTGTGTCCTTTGCTCTCGCCTTTTCTTCAACATCAAGAGTGCCAATGAGATCCGGGACGGAAAACTCCTGCCTCTTATGCTCCAGCAAGGTAGCAAAGTTCCTCCATGAAGGAGGAAGCTTAGTGATGATACCTCCGGCAACAAACTTGTCCGGTAGCATACAACTGAAGTGCTCAAGTTCTCTAGCAAATGACTGTATCTCATGAGCTTGCTCAACCACGGAGCGCTCTTCAGTCATCCTGTAATCATAGAATTGCTCCATGATGTACAGCTCAGTGCCAGCATCTGAGACCCCAAACTTGGCCTCGAGTGCATCCCACATATCCTTTCCATTATCAATTGACGCATAAGCATCAACTATGTTCTCACCAAGAACACTCAAGAGAGCAGCCTTAAACAGAGTATCCATTTTCTGAAAAGCTTGTGCCTGTTGAGCATCAAGCTCTCCTTCAGGTTTGCCGAGAGTGGCGTCATAGCAACTCATGGTTTGAAACCATAAGACTGCTCTCACGCGCCACCTCTTATAGTGGATACCCTCAAACATAGGAGGTCTCATGGAAGCAGCAAAACCACTTGGGGTAAATTGCCTATAATAAGGTTTTTGGATTGTTGGAAATATGAGCAATTTACCAAATGATTTTATTAACAGAAATACTAGATAAAGCATGAGTAATATAATAGAGATAAAACAAGTCATATGTTCTGACAGAGAGAAGGTAAATAGTTTATGCATATATGAACCGTAGCCTAGCATATCTATAGCAGACAGTAGAACTAGTTGCATATATGAAGTAGAACATATCATGTGTAGGACAAGGACTAGAACAAGGAACTGCTGCATAACCTTTAACAGTAAAGACAAGAACACGTACGGGACAGCAGCAGCAGAAGCGCTGGACTTGGGGTCGGTGTCCTCGCCTACCATGTCGTCGAGGAGGTCGTGGACGTCGGGGAAGAAGTCGTCGTCGGGGAAGTAGTCGTCGGCGACCGGATCGTCCATGATGAAGCAGCCAGTAGTCGCGCTGAGCGCTCCCCAAAAACCTTATCACCCTTCTCCCGTACAGGACTCAAAAGGTGCGGTTTCGGAGGCCTACTGTCCCGACCTGCGATGCACGCCGCAAGCCGGGATGGGAAAGATCGTAGCAGCAGCGCAGTGCTCAGGAACTTGTGGCGAGAGGAAGGGGATCTTCTGGTGTGTCTCTCTGGAGAGGAGCGACCTCTCTTATATAGGCACAGGAGAAGGACGCGAAGAGGCTGCGGCGGGAGGTGAAGCAACGAAGGGAGACGAAGCGAACAGGCAGCGGCCGAAGAGGCGCGCCGTTCGAATTCAGTGTCCACTACAGAAAAACGTTTCAACTCCCACATGACCTTTTGTATACCCGTCGTGCGTGGCAAAAATTTAGACATCGGCTCGGCTCATTCCCGCAACCCGCGGCGCGGCGTGACGAGGCGTGGCGAGGCGGGCGGCGGAAGAGGAGCGCGCGTGGATGTCCCTATTGTTCTCATGCTCATACATGTGGGAAAGAACCTCCTTTATAAAGAGGTCCAACTCCCTCTAAACTAGCAATGTGGGACTAAACTTTTGTTCCACCTCTTGCCTTGCACAAATGGGCTGTGTGGGCCTCTAGGATTTATTAGGAATTTCTGAAACTGCTATTGGGCTAGGCCCAAAATAGACAAAATTCCAGCAAGAAGAACTAGGGACATACACCTTGACCCTCCTATCATAACTTGGGGAGAAGACATGCTGGTTCAAGTCGACTTCAAGTTGAGGAATTTCAGTCTTGGTGGCAAACAATGCAAGTGAATAGTCTTCCGATCCCGCAACTTTATCCTTTTATACCTTCCAATGCAATTCGGAGCTGATATGCGTACTCTTCAATCGAGATTTTATCCTTGTGGCAAACAATTTCCCCTCTAACCAAACACTAACCATGTTTATAACCTCAACAACATAATCTCTTCAATCCAATCCTAAAAATTTGGCTGGTATGCTGGAAACATTGGATAGTCCCAATAATAATTCAATAAATGGCGAAAGCAAAATACATAAATGGCGAAAACAATGCAAAAACATCCACTGAGTAGGGATCTAAAACGTCATGTATGTGGGTATGCTATGTATTACGATGGATGAAAAACATAATAAGAAATTTAGATTACCTATAGAATTAGAACATTCTAGACTGCCAAAAATCTTTCTTGAGAGGCCCGTGGCATGTTTTTCCTCCTCGGACTACCTCAACATTTTTTTATCATCAAGTCCACTTGCTCCTAGGCAGTGTTCATTGCACGCTCTTATGACCAGTGTCCATGGCCTACATCGAAGAGCCCATCATAGTCCCCAACTCTGTTTTCTTCTCCCATCCTAAAAAAGATACCCATTTATCTACAATAAACAAAAAAATGTGAGTTAAAACAACACAACATTGTTGAGTGAATAACACAAAAGACAGATCTTTGACATTTGGCAATGCTTGGGCAAGAAAAAAGAAACGGATCTAGAATGTATTCAAATCAAGAACCAGATTAATATTTCATAGCAACATACTTGCCTCTTCCTCACTTCAATACCTTCCATTTCCCTCTACCAATGTAAGCAAATATCATTGTCTTGATTTTGTCCTCCCATAATACACAAGGCTTTCCACCATATGTTTAAGAATTTTTTTGCACCAACACTTCATTAAAGGATAACACTAAACTTGACCAATTTCAGATACAATTCAAGCCACAACAACAATTTTGTTGTAGATGTTATGTTCTCAGATTTAGTCCTCCCATAAGGCTTTCCACCATATGTTTAAGAATTTTTCTTGATTTTGTCCTGCCATAATGCACAAGGCTTTCCACCATATGTTTAAGAAATTTTTTTGCACCAACACTTCATTAAAGGATAACACTAAAATTGACCAATTTCAGATACAATTCAAGCCGCAACAACAATTTTGTTGTAGATGTTATGTTCTCAGATTTAGTGCATAAATAATGAGGGTCAATAATCACGTTACTCTCAACTAATATCCGAACACCATTGAATAATCACCCGCAAAAAAATACCATTGAATACAAACAACTTATAAAAAATACCCTTGAATACAAACAACTTATAAAAAATGCCATTGAATACAAACAACTTATAAAAAAAATAACATCAAATACAAACAACTTATAAAAAAATACCATCGAATACAAACAACTTATTATGATGTAAAGCTTCTTCCTCTTGGGTCCCAAGTAGTGGCGAGGCAAACCCATTCTATGTACACCACTGCGTTATCATGCTTCGAATGAGCCAATAAAATCCACTAGATGCTTACTGTGTTATGTATCCTCTGAATGCTCCATTTTAAACCGATAAAATCCATCCTTTGTCTAAAAAATAATGCTTTGAATGAGAAGGTCACGAACAACATTTATGTTTAAAATCACTTGCCAGCTGGTATGCAGGCACATCCGGTTCCCTCGACTAAACCGCTTGATGATGAAACGACGATCTTTGGTTTGCATGGCAGGAGCAAACAGTTTAACATATCATATATTTTATTTAGTTAAACACAATGACCAACACCGATGGAGCGCACCACCACCGACAAGCACCTCGCCAGAGAGAGCCTTGCCCAGGCCAGGGGCCGACATGATCGAAACCGAAGCACGGAAGTCAAATCATCATCGTCGACGCGCGCCTCACGAAGCGCAACCATCGCTAGATCAGGAGCGCACAACCACCAAATCGGCTCCGCGCCTCTCGACTGGAGCATTGTGCCCGCTCCAAGCATGCCCGCCGTTGCGCCTCAACCACAACATCGCGCCACCGCCACCGTCGGAAGCTCCCGGTCACGCCGCCGCTGGTCACAGCAAAAGCTCACGCCCATGTGAAGCCGAGACATTCCGAGGCGCCAGCCAACTCCACGAGAGAGAGACGAGCAGCCTTGCCGCCCCCGCCCTCCGGTGACGGCGAGGGGCGGGATGGGATGGGATGCGGCCGAGATTTGGCGGCGCTAGGAGTCACCCATGTCACTCACGGGATTGCATGGATAATTGTCCAAATCCTAAGTATGTTGGACCATATATACAATTTTGCCCCCCACCTCCCCGCCCATACCAAAAGAAATCAATGTGCGTCGTCCATTTCCATTATAAAAAGAGGGCAAAAAGTTTGCCAACCCAGCAGGGACCCGGGACTACTATGACCGGTAATGCTTTGCAAAGATTCATCATCCTACCGACGCTGTCATCCATGTTATACTACAAATAGAGGGTTTAACATACACGTGCTTTGGTGACGGCATGGTGGCGGCCGGGTTGACAGGCTCAAGCCAAACCGGGCCCACCCGCATCGTCGCACCACTACTCGATTCCAGTCCACGCCGTGTGGTAGTACTCCCTCCTTTTCGGTTTATAGGGCTTAATTCAAAAATCTCACCAAACAAGGTAGATGATGAATGGTGGAATACTTTTTATAGTTTGCAAAAGCACCTAATTAATGCACTTGTTTTCCTTAAAAAATTATGTTTATCAATGCATAAAGTACATGCATTGATCAATTTTCTCTTAGACTGGTCATAGTGGGGAGTAACTTAGACTAGTGTCATGCATATGACACTAGTCTAAGTTACTACTTTCATAATGCAAAGTAACATACTAGTAGTATCATAGATGGCTTCATTTATTAGCTCGTAGACTCATCTTGCCTTGGAAAGCATTATGTTACAGTAACATATTATGTTACCACCTCTCATTAATTACTTGTCACATAAGCAGAATTTTCTCGAAGTGCGCTATGTTACTAGCTAAGTTACTCCCACTATGACTAGCCTTAATACTTGCATGCAATGATTTAATGCACCTTGGAATCTGAACATGTGATGAAAAACAACCAAATTGAGCCTTATAAAACAGAAAAACTAAAATTTTGAGGGAGTACTACTGTGTGGCACTGTACATGGTGAAGGTCAAGGTGCTGATGGGGTCGCCTGGCTTTGGAAGTTGGAGCCGTAGGAGCATGGCACAGCCACGTCAGCCTGGCTGCCGAGCCGTAGGAGCATGGCACAGCCACGTCAGCCTGGCTGCCGAGCCGTAGGAGCATGGCACAGCCACGTCAGCCTGGCTGCCTAGCAAAGCAATTCCGTTTCCCCCGTCGCTCTCGCTTCGTATACTAGTACTACTCCTGCTTCAGGCAAAGCCGTCACGATACCAGATCAAACAACATGGGAATAAAGAATTTTCCCGCGTCGGCCATCAACGTTAACACGGCGGCAACATGCGTGTCTGATCGCGCGTTGCATCCCACTTGACCACTGACTCTGCATCCAGCAGCAGCGGACGGGAGAGAGGATCTCGCGAGCCAACCGGAGCCAGGCAGGCGAGCCCGAGCTGGCCGAACGCTCCACTGCGCTGTCGGCAAAGTGCGCTCGCTAAACTATTTCAAATGCTCTTACGTTTTTTTTACAGAGCGAGTAGTATGATTATTTTTCCGCTGTTTCACGAACCCAGTACTCCCTACATTTCACAATGCAGTGAGCCGTGTTTTCCGAGATCTAAATTTGACCATAAATTTAACCAACGAGACCGACTACGGTAAGAACTTAAACCTTAGAAAGTACGAGACACTAGATTGTGGAATGGAGGGAGTACTGGTTATGTGCTCTGTTGCTAAGTTACAATCACGACGATCATACTCCAGGTGAATGTAAATAACTGCTCGTTGGCAAAAAACGAACGTTCCGGCTTCGTGTCGCTGCTCTTTGGCATTGCTCCAGGTGAATGTAGGGCTGCCTGCCGTGCCAAATACCCCTGGCATCAACGGCCATCTGTTCTGTTCTCGTTCACACAAGCCGTGCCGCGAATTTGACTGCCGCCACACTCCATTCACGAGCTGATGCTGCGTATCACCCTTTACATCTCCCAAGCTTACACACAGTACAGTAGTACAGGGCTCCGACAGGTACACTGGCAAAAAGAGAGAGTGATGATGCGGCCAGCCCAGCCAGCTACTGCTGCCACGGCACACTCCCTACGCCTCCTGCTGACCAGCTGACTCGGTGGACTTGCGGAACAAGCTCCAGTCCGGGCGTTTTCTTCACGGCCAAGACTCGGCCAGCTCACATCACAGTATGCAGCAGGCTCTGATGCCTTGCTCGTACTGCTGGCTATGGCTAGGTCAATAGGCCAGTAGCTAATGCACATGGAAGGCAAAAGCAACCAGGGACGACGGTAGGGTAAAAAGAGGCCAAAGCAAAATGAAAAATACTTACCACGTAGTACTACCGGTGAAGCGCACGCACGACACGCACCCCTTCTCCCTGGCCCACATCGAGGACCGAGTGCCACATACAGAGCTGCCCTGGAAGGAACTGACACTTGACGGGACAAGGGAGGCGGAACGGCCCAAATCTCGCATCATTCCACGATTCTTGCCTTTTGGCAATCGTACACAAAAGGACTTTGACGAGCATAATGTCATCAGTGTATGCCAAACAACATACTCAAAAAATGAATGTGAGTGTATCCATTTTATTTTTATAGGAAAAAATGTATCCGAGACGATTTCGTACAGCAAGACACAAGAAAATCACTCAACCGTGAAGTAGGAGGATGCAAGAATACACGAATATCAGCTACTGGTACTAAACTAGAAAGGGAAAGCAGCCTAATCTGTTGGGGACCTAGACTTGCAGGTTTGGGTTACAGATGGTACTCGCAGAAAATGGAGTAGCACGGGGGCTCAGAAAAAGGAAACACGGGAACGCAAACACATCATGGAAGTAGACATGGCAAAAACCTTCCAAAATGAACTAGAAATTAGGACAACGGGGTAGGAACTAGAACACTATCTCAATGGCTAATTAATACGACATTGTTGGAAATAATCACATAGTTTAAGGTGATTTTTACACAAGTTACATCGACCATGTCCTTGCGCGCGGCTCGGTTCAGTAAGCGCCACTCTACTACCAGCGGGGAGCCAGAGACATCCTGAAACCATGAATGGCTGCAAAAGCGTCACGAATCAAAATCAGCTCAAAAGAGCAAGTCAAAGAGTTAAGGGGGTGTTCGGAGTCTCTCCGCTCCGGACTCAGCTCTGCGGAGCTGACGGAGCTGCAGACTAAATTTGTGGAGCTGGTAAGTAATTTCACAGAGCCGGTGGAGAGCCGAACAGGCCCTAAGTTCTTGCGCTGGTCCTCGTACAGTTCCCATGATTTCAGCAGGTAGGTTTTGTTTTAAATTTCCTCTAAAAAAACATGTGTTAAATCCACCCAGGCACTTGTTATCTGCCATCAACCACGTTCTTCAACTAAGCTGACAGACGCAAACTCTCAATTGGAAATTATGCAAAGACATGAACTTCTATACGTCCCCAGAACGCAAACCGCATGGTTCATCAACTGTTCACTATCTAAGTTCTTTGCCTCCAAACTGCAAACAATAAATCATCAACTGATATATAACCATAGAGTACTTAATTAGTACGTACTTCTTTACGGAAAAGGCCCCTGCCAGCCATTTGTTCATCGTAAAGACAAATTACCACAAGGGAGGCAGAATTCCCAGCAAAATAAAACGCATGCACTTCTGGGAGCTTTATGTTGTTTGTAGAGAGCAAGTTAAAACAATTCACCAGGTTTGGGATGGTGAAACCCTGATGTGCTCCCCCCCCCCCCCCCCCCCACCCCACACACACACACACACACACCATGATGATGAACTCATGGTATTAATTGGAAGCTATTGCCAAGAGCATCTCATACTCTGAGGATATTGATGCCCTTGTTTGGCAATACAACGCCTCAGGCACTTACACCACTAGCTCTCTGTATGCTATTATTAACTACAGAGGTGTGACACCAGTTTTTATTCCTGCAGTTTGGAAGCTGGTTGTTCCCCCCAGAATTCACATTTTCCTCTGGCTAGTTTCATATAGTAAGATCATGACTAGAGATAACTTGCAGAAGAGAATGATGAACAAGCCTTTAAACTGTGTTTTCTGTTCTGAAAATGAAAGTGTTCAACACCTTCTTTTTGATTGTTTGGTGGCCAAAATGGTTTGGAAGGAAGTCAGTAGCTTCCTTGCCAAACCAGTGGGCACCAATATGGAATCTGTTTCTTCATATTGGATTGCTGGAAAAAGACTTGATGTGTTTAATACTATTGTAGCTGCTACACTCTGGGCTTTGTGGAAGCACAGGAATAGTTTGGTATTTAACGGTGTCGTCTGGCTATCTTTGAAACAGATTTGGTCGCTGATTTTAAGAACAATCAGAAGATGGCGCTTGATATTCAAGGAGCACATGCTGGAGCAGACAGATCTCTTCTGCCAACGACTTCAGACAATGGTGCAGGAACCAGAGCTACTGGAGTGGGGGTGAGGCGCGATGAACCTTTGCTCTTTCACAAGCTACATGTGCATGGCGCCCAGATGGCCGCAAGCCCAACATCTGTCCTGGACACTCTCCGATCACCGATGTTGGCGCTGCCTGGAATGGTAGCCTGATTCAAGATGGGCATGGGGGCTACCTGCAAATGGTAACCTGAATCAAGATGGAGCAGGGGTGGCGTGCACTTCTGGACTTTGCTTTTCTTAGTTTTCTGTGGATTCGAAATTGTGTTGTGTGAGTTTTGACAGCAGTGGCATCTGTAATGAACTCTGTATAACCAGTCCGTGTGTTTTTTCGGGCTACTATCAAATGGAGCCTGGGAGCCCTCCCTGTTGATCTAAAAGAATGAATAAAACGCATGCAGGGCACTTGGGCGTAAATAAATTTGAAGTATTGCTTGTGGACTAGTATCAAGCAATGACAGACATGTTTTAATACTAAGCTTGGTTGCTTGGTTATGGTTCCTTCTACTTCAAAGTCTGACCGTGTCGAGTCATGAAGTCCTTGTTCGACTCAGTGCTATTTCCTTGGAATAGGCATTGCATTTGTTATTACAGACATAGATGGTACCCTCGTTAAACTATTGTACCACATATAAAACTCCTGCTTCCATAGGTTAACACTACAGGTAAATGCAACATGACAGCCTTGTAAAGAATCATACAAGGAAGCAAACTGATGCAGAGCTAAAAACACATATTTTTTTCTAAGACAAGATATGTTCACCTCAATCATAGAGCGGAGTCCGCACAACAGACGAGTAGTAATGTGCCTCCAACTCCTTAAGGCTTGCTGCTGCTTCCTGCCCAATCCTCTCCAGCATTCTCTCTGTCTCCTCTGCCTGTTGACTGAGCACTTCAATCCTCCTATCAACATTCTCACTCAAAGAAGAAAGCCCAGAAAAGATAGCTGTCCTCTTAAGTTCCGATACTAGTTTCAACAGAGAGTCTGCTGAATGCACCTGGAAAACATAAAACAGCATTTGACAACCAAAGAAGACGAATAGAGAAAAATGAATACTAGATTTGATGGTATTCTAGAATTAGCTCAAAACACAGTAGGTTGCAGTACAGCATATATCATATCAGCTGCTACTATAGTTTCTGTATCAACTTGTTACAATTGCAGCACTAATTAAGGCGCCGAAGATAAGGTAGTCATTGCTTCTTGTGTCAACCTGTTACAATTGCAGCACTATGACGCCGAAGCTAAGGTAGTCCTCGCTTCTTATATCCACTCATCATCTGTATATTGGGACACCGAGTTTTAAAGTCCAAGACCATGAAATCAATCTACCGGGGGTTGGAGTGCTTCAGAGATTATATTTATATTTCTGAAATCTTACCCTGCTCATCTAGATTTAGATCCTCAATAGACCTTACCGAACTGATCCCTATTTTGATCATATCATTACTGTATTTAGCATCCACATTTTCACCCTAGGCACACCTCATTCACTGTCATGCTGGTTGCTAAGTCCACATGACTACATGATAATTGATATCTACTTGTGGGCTTTTGTAGTACAGCACTGTGAATTAATACAGGGATTGACAGCTTGGGCTTCTACTACAACTCAATTGGGCGTTACTGTTTCAATCTTCACTGCTAGTTTCATAGCCTGGTTATATGTCATAATCATCAATCTCACTTCAATTTATAGCATGTTGCTGTTCTAGATATGGCACCACCGAATCAAAACAAGCGGATACTACGGCAATGGAGCACTTGATTTAAGGCAGAACACCACTCCAATTTGGGGCATGACAATTTGAAACAGTAAAAAAAATATCTCCGAGCAACTGGTGCGCAGTGAGGCGAGTCGTCGTTACCATGCGGGAGGCGCGCATGTCCATCTGGAACGCCTCCTGCGAGTTGCGCACGGGCGGGTCGTTGACCTGAGAAGAGGAAGAACCGCAGGGTTAGGGTTAGGCAGGAAGCGAGAGCACCGACGAGTGCTAGGAGGGAACGGGGGCGTACGCGGGCGATGTTGATGAGGGCGGAGAAGTTGTCGACGAGGCTGCTGACGTCGGCGTCGGCCTTCTGGAGGAGCGCCCGCTGCTTCTGCGCCGCAGCGGCCGCGGCCGCCGCCGTCGGGCCCGCCGTGGCGCCGCCAGCGCTGCCGCCTGGCTTGCTCATCGCGGGACACCCGGCGAGCGGCGGGCACCCGCTGGCAGGAGCACGGCGGGAGGGGTGGCGCCGGGGGGCAGGGGGGCGACGGCTTCCGGCGAGGTAGGCCGCGAGCCGGCGAGATCGGGGGGACGGGAGCGGCAGAGAGCGCAGAACCTGGAGGCAGTGGCTCGGTGCGGCTGTCCCCCGTGCGTTTTTTTCTTCTTTTTTGAGACAATCCGTGCGTTTGTTTGTTGGGCCTTTTAATCCCGGCACACATATCTACTTTCCATTTGTCTACAAGCCAGTCCAAAATCTCAGGATGGACTGGGGGCCCATCAAGCCCACCCTCCTCCAGTGATGATGGGGGAGGTGCTATACGGCAAATCCTATTTTTAAATTTCAGAACGTTTTTAAAAACTCATGAATATTTAAAAATCCTTGAATATTTAAAAAAATCTGGATCATTTTGTAAATTCTGGAACATTTTAGTGGCACAGTAGCTAGTTTTGAAAGAAAAAAACAGCTCAACAAATTCTCTAGCAGTGGCCCGGCAAAAAACTTTCAGTACCATGCTACCCAGTTATGAGAAGAAAAAAACAGCTCACAAAATCCTATAGCAGTAGGTCGGCAAAGTCGCTAATGGGCCGGCCCACGAAGAGAAGGTGGGGTGCACGTTTGGTCTCTTAGCAACGCTAAAAGGATCAAGATGGACCAAAGGGGGCGGGGTGAATAGGGACAAATATAATTTTTTTTGTTGACTATTAGCAAGTTTAGGCAATGCAGAATATAAAGGGGTGTTTAAAAAATAGCTACGTGAGATAAACAATCATATATGATTAATGCAAGGTTAAATGATCAAAGTAAATCACAAGTAAAAAACTAGGGTTAGGTATAACCAAAAGACGAGGATGTATCATAATGTTCACTTCCTTAGAGGGAAGCTAGTCATCATTGGAGAGTTGTGTGTTACCATGAAGGCTCGCACTATTCTTCTTGATATAACACCACGAAGGTGATTCTCAACCATTAGTGGTAGACCATGAGGCGGCCTTGAAACCTTCATAAACGACGGGGAAGACCACAAATTGATTTATCATCAGGCACTCCAACCTTCAAGAGTAGCAAGATCCACCAAGGATACAAGGGGAACAAATTTTGATTTGGTAGAAACTTAAATAGGGCACTTCTCTTTCACTCCCCAAAATATCAATAAATTTGAGCGGAAAGGGAAGGGAAGTGAGAGAGAATGTAATCGTCCCCTTCTTCATGGGGAAGAATATGACCTTATATAGGCCCTCAAATTCAACGGTTACCCTCATATTTTACGTGGTTCATAGGCTCCGAGCAGCCTCAGAGGCATTGGGTAGGGTATGGACACAACAGAAAGGTTGCACAGGTTCACCCGAAGACTTTGGGCACCCTCCGGGGCAGGTTCCAAGCACAACAAAAAGTTTGCTCCCAGGTGTGCAAACCTACGGGTGACCCTGGAAGCGGGCCAGTAGCCATGTGGTTTCGTCACACTGACATTGGCCACTTGTTTTTTTACTTTTGTTTATATTGTTTTAAATAATAAAAAGCTTTATTACGAAAAAAATTAGTTAATATTTTAAAATTCATGCCACATTTAAAAAATGTTCATGTAGTGTAATAAAATGTTCACTCAACTTTTAGAAAAAAAAATTGTATCATTAAAAAATGTACGTGACATTTCAAAAATGTTCACGCCTTTCCAAAAATATACATGACATTTTGGTCAAATATTATATGTAGAAAAAAATCATGTAATTCAAAAAATGTATGTTATATTGTAAGAAACACACATTTCAAAAATATGTTTGTGAAGTTTTTTAAAAAACAATTACCAATGTAAAAAATGTTTGCATAGTTTTAAAAAAAATGTTCCGTATTAGTCAAAAGAAGTTTGAATGTATATTTCAAAAATGTTTAACACATATTCGAAAAATGTTCAAAACACATATTTTAACAAATAAACTTATATACAATAATATTTTAGACATATACAAAAAAATAATTTATATGAAAAGGTATACATCAATATATAAATTTGAAAAAAATATTAATCATGTATATGAAAAATGTTAAACATGTATAAAAATATTACTGTTGTGTACCAAAAATGTATGATATGTATGAAAAAAATTAGACATGTGTTGAAAAATGAAACAAAGATAACAAAAGAAAACATAAGAGGAAAAAAGGAAAAACTATGAAAAGGCCAATAAAAATCTAATATCAGAACTCTCATGTGATGGAGTCAACTCCAGCAGATATTGGATGGGTGGTCCCGAGCCGGTAACCTCGGTGCGATATTAACATACACACATGATTGTTACCCAGGTTCGGGCTTTCTCGAAGAGATAATACATCATATCCTGCTTTAATTAGATTGATTCCAAAGGAGTACAAATTACAGGTTGATCCACCACGAAAATCATGTGTGTATGAGGTGTCGTGTACAAGCCTCACTCCTCAGTTTATATAGGTATCAAGGGTGTCTAGGTTTACATGTAAGTCGGTTACATCTAGGTTAATCATAGCGTAGACGACCTCTAAGTAATGGAGGTTGCGCCAAGTCTTCGGAAGATATCCATCTTGGCGCTCCTGGGCCCGTCAAACGTGGCCCATTTATAAATCATCACGTGGGTCTTGGGCCATCCTACATGGTCAGGGGACAACGTGGTGAGCATCCCCTAATTCAGGACACCATCAACATGTAGCTACAGTGTTGGGCCGGACCAGTAGCGTCGCGCTATAGATACCTATTACGACTCGCATCGGCTGAGAAATAGCCAATTCCTATTTGGAGCTTACAGATAGTAGGGAACACTAGCCTAGTGGGCTGACCCACACGAAAAGTAGTACAAGCGAGTGCCACCTATGATTCACTTAAAGCGAAATATAGCCAATTCATTTGGCACTTAGAGACCATAGGTAGTGCACACCCGACCCCTTCCCTAGTTTCCTCAATTGACTGGCCAATCTAAAGGAATTTTTTGTGTTTCATTTTTCTGAAGCTCATCTCGACTTTGGGAAGCTCGACCCCTTCCACTGTCTTCTCAGATGGCCGGCCAATCTAAAGGGATTTTTTGCGTTTCATTTTTCTAAATCTCATCTCGAGTTTGGGAAGGTCGACCCCTTCCCCAATGTTCTCAGTTTCGGACAATCTAAAGGGTTTTTTTGCGTATCATTTTTCTCAAGCTCATCTCAATTCTGGGAAGCTTTCAGAAGCCCATGTTTGGTTTTCTAGGGCGGGTTTCCCTGGTTTTTCCCAGGATTTTTTTTGTTTTTTCCAATTTTTTATTGGCAAACTTTATTCAAGTTCATGATTTTTTTCAAAATCGCAAAAATTCTCAAACTTTCAAGCTCTTTTCAAATCCGTGAACATTTCAAAATTCATGAACCTTTTTAAAATTAATAATATTTTACAAATCACTAAAATTTTAAAATTCACATTTTTTCAAATAATTATTTTTTCAAATTGACAATATATTATTATATCTATGAATTTTTTACAAATTCAAGTAATTTTAAATACTTGAACTTTAATTAAATTCTAGAAGAAACAAACTCGTGAAGTTTTCTAAAATTCTTTAACGTTTTTCAAATTTTAATTTTTTCGAAATCTATAAATTTTCCCATATTTCTTCTACTTTTGAAAGTACGTGATTTTGCTTTAAAATCACTATATTTTTTAAAATCTATGAACATTTATTAATTTAAAAACCGGCTGTGAACACTAGAACAACATGAGAGAAACGCAAGAAAATAAAAGTGAAAAAAAGCGAGCAAGTTACCGTGTGCGTCTGCAAGCCGAGCGATATTGGGCCAAGGCCCGCGTAGCGTTTTGCGAGCTCCTGAAGGGCTATTAGGCGCGGTGACTAAACTCTCGCAGTAAGTGAGACAGTAGGGATATCTTGCTCAAGGTTCGACATTAATCGCGTCAGCCCATTCGCACAGCTAAAGAACAAAGACAAGAGAAACAGGAGCACGGGGGATTTTCCTTTTTATTACTTTCTTGGTTTTCACTAGGTTTTCCCTTTTTCTTTTGTTCAGTTTTGTTTCTTTCTTTCTTGTTTCTCATCGGGTTTTCCGTTTTCTTTTTTTGTTTCTTTGCTTTATTTAATCTTCTTATTTTTTCTCCATTTTTCTTTTTTTTTCTATGCTTATTTTGGTGTCACTCTACATTTTTCATATATATGTCAAGAACATATTGTAATACACGTTCAATATTTTCCCAACACAAATTTAAATTTTGTTTTCAGTACATGGTCAACATTCTCTCGATACACATTTTTCAAATTCTTGATTAACAATTTCAAATACAAGATTAACATTTTTTAATAAATGGTCCACATTTTTTCTATATACACTTTAAACATTTTCAAATTCTTGATTAACATTTTTCAAAAACAACATTAATATTTGTTAACACATGATCAACATTTTATAGAAATTTAACATTTTAAAAATGTTTGATTAAAATTTTTCAAATACTTGTTCAATAATTTTTCAAATGATTGATTACATTTTTATATACACGACCGATTTTTTATCATATTTCAATACGTGGTCAGCATTTTTCTATACATATTTAACATGTTTGAAATGCCTGATTAACATTTTTCAAACACTTGATGAACATTTTTTCAAATGCTTAATTAATATATTTTTTAAATACATGATCAAATGATTTTTCATCATTGTGTAATACATGGTCAACATTTTTTAATACACATTTAACATTTCCAAATGTTTGATTAATATTTTTTCTAACATTTATTCAACATTTTTTCAAATGCTTGATTAACATTTTTTCAATAGATGATCAAATTGTGTCATACACATTTTATTTTTTGTATACATGATAAACATTTTCTCTATGCATATTTAACATTTTGCAAATGCTTTTTTTAACAACAGTACAGACGCAAGCACTGATACATACGTGCATACACTCATCCTTATGAACGCACACATGCACATCCTACCCCGCTACTGAGCTGGGCCGGCCTATGCATGTTGTTCTTATTCTGTAAAATCCATTCAAAAAAAGAGGTGGCGCAAACGGGAGTCAAACTGCCGATCTTTTCCTAAATCTCAAACGACGGAACCACTACGCAATCGAGGAACAACTGTTACATAACTTGTTTTCTTTTCATTGTTCTCTCTAGTCCGAGTTTATCCCGGTTCGTTGTCATTTCCGGGGCAGTTTTTATTTAGTTTTTCTTTTCTTTTTCTTTTTTAAATATGTGTTTTTTAAAATTCATTTTTTCCAAATTGATGATTTTCCATTTTGTGTTTTCATAAAAAAAGGATGAACTTTTTTCAAAATCGAGTAACTTTCCTATTTGGTAATGTGTTTTCAAATTTCATGAACTCTTTTTATATTTCATGAACTCTTTTTATATTTCGATGAACTCTTTTTACAAATTTGCTGAACTTTTTTTCAAATTTGATGAACCTTTTCCAAGTTTTATGAACTATTTTCAAAATTTATGAACTTTTTCAAATGTGATGAACTGTTTTTTTTAATTCAATGAACTTTTTTCAAATCGGATTAACTTTTTTCATATTTGTGAACTATTTTCACATCCGATCAACTTTTTTCCAGATTTATGAACTGTTTCAAATTTCATCGAATTTGATAGAAGTTCATGAAAAAGGAAAAAAATCCACCGGCTTGATAAGAGTTCACAAATTTGAAAAGAATTCATCATGTAAGGAAGAAAAATATTAAAAAGAATAAAAAAATGGAAAAAGGTAAAAGGAAACAAGAAAAGAGTGGAAACTATCTAAGCTATCAGATGTGCCTAAGTGGCGTACTGGTTAGCGTGTTGTACCCCGGAACAGGAGGTTCCTGGTTTGATCCTTCTCCCATGCGCCATTTTCTATTTTGATTTTAGCAATCTTCTAGAGGGTTCCCAGCGGGTTAGGTTTCGGGATCTTCTACATGGTTCCTGTTTCTTTTTCGTACTATTTGTATTTCTCTTTGTTTTTTATTTTTCTATTTCATGTTTTTTTTGTTTGAAAATTTCAAATAATTTTTGGAATTTCAAGAAATGATCTTGTTTTCAACATTTGTTCACAATTTCAAAAAATGTTTGTGTTTCAAAAAAAAATCATGTTTTACCAAAAAATTTCATGTTTTACAAAATGTACGAAGCTATAGAAAAATGTCTGCATTTATATTTTTTGTTTATATATACAAAAAATTCTCCTGTACAGAATTGTCTGGGTTATTCAAATTGTTCCCAGTGTCAAGATTTTGTTCTGAATTTTTGAAGAATTATTTCTGTTTGCAATTTTTGTTCGCCAATTAAAAATATCACGTTTTCAAAAATTGTTCTTTATTTTAAAATTTGTTCTCGGATTCAATTTATGTTCACCAACTTTTTTGCATTTTCAAAAATGTTTAGCAATTCTAAAATGTTCGTATTTTAAGAAATGTTACAAATTTTTAAATATGTACCTTTTTTCAAGTGTTTTTTTACAAATTCAAGAAATGTTCAGCTAGGTTACCCAAAATTTAAATATGTACTCTTTTTCAAGTGTTTTTTTACAAATTAAAAAAATGTTCAACTAGGCGACCCAAATTTTTATATATGTACCCTTTTTCATGTGTTCCAATGTTTTCCCACTTTTTGTGTGTTCTGTTTTAAATATAAATATTACGAATTACACTTTACATAAAACATTTGAAAAATGTTAAATGTGTAAATTATTTTGATGTATACGAAAAATGTACAATATGTTTGAAAAAATAGACATAAAAAGTTAATTTTTCTTTTTAAAATAATCATGGGTTTTGAAAATATTAATTTTTTATATAAAAATTCCAACGTATACAAAAAATGTAATATATAAAAGATTTCAAAAGTGGTAATCATGTATTTGGAAAATGTTAAATGTGTATACGTAAAATGTTTCTGATATATACAAAAGGTGTAAACTATATATGGAAAAAGTAGACGTCATGACATGTGTGTTTAAAATAATGCTAATTATGTATTTGGAAAATCTTAAACACGTATATAGAAAATATACCTGATGTTTGAAAAAAGTGTAGATTTTATTTGGAAATTGTAGGCATAAAAAATATGTGTTTAAAAAATGTTAGTCATGCATTTTCAAAATGTTAAATTTGTATATAAAAATCTCTGTATAGAAAATATGTCCAATGTTTATGGAAACTATTAGATATCAAAAAAGTTAATCATGTATTTAGAAAATGTTAGACATGTATGTGAAAAATGTTCCTGATGCATACAAAAAAATTACAAAAGAAAAACGAAGAAAAGCAATAAAAACTGAAAAAGAAAAAGGAAAGAATCAAAGAAAGAAAAGTTAAATACTAGTGAAACTGTGTAAGGAACAAAGAAAAATGGTGAATGCATAGAAAAAACCCCCAAAAAACGTGAAAGAAACAAAAAAAAGGGTGAAAAAAGAAAAGAAACCCCCCCAAAAAACATGAAGATACAATGGAAACCGAAAAGAAAACAAAAGAACACAAAAGGAAGAAGAAAACCAGAAAAAAACAAAACTAGACCACCGTGCGAGCGAGCGATGAGAATTGGGTCGGCCCAGTTTAAACGCGACTCGAATTTCCTTCAGGCGACCGTGCGATACAACTCGCTGTAAGCAAGATATAGGCGCCGCGCTCCCCGACGCTCGCTTGTTGAGAGGGTTCCAGGAAACAAGGCGTCGGGTGACTGGCCCGTGAGGACATCTCACCCAGCCAATTATAGCTCAGCTCGGTCTCTGCAGGAGCCACTAGTTAACGAACACTCCTTCGGAAGCTTTGCAACGATCAGCATCAATTGGCGTGCTCTCAGTCATTTGTCACATGTCGCGCTTTGGGAGCTTCCTTCGGATTTTATTTTTTTATTTTTCCGCACGCGTTTTCGGCTATTTAAACGGATTTTTTTCGGGGGTTTTCGACATTCTGGTTTTTCATTGGTCTTCCTTAGCTTTTCGACAAAAAAAAAATCTTTGCCCCAAAAAACCGTTTTCTTTTATTTTCCTTTCACGGGAGTCATGGTTTTGTTTTCACGAGAGGCACGATTTTGCTTTCGCGAGAGTCACAGCCGTGCCTCTCGGAAACGAAAAAAAACGCGTTTTTTTTCCTTTAGCGAGAGTCACGGTTGTGCTTTCGCGAGAGTCAGGGCCATGCCTCTCAGAAACAGAAAAAAAACGTTTTATGTTTCTTTCTTTCGCGAGTCACGGGTTTGATTCCGCGAGAGGCACGGTTGTGCTTTCACGAGAGTCACGGCCGTGCATCTCGGAAACGAAAAAAACGCGTTTTCTGTTTTTTTTCCTTTCGCGAGAGGCACGGGTATGCTTTCGCGAGAGTCACGGTCGTGCCTCCTCGGAAACGGAAAAAAACAGGCATTTTCTTTTTTTTTCCTTCCACGAGAGGCACGGTTGTGCTTTCGCGAGAGTCACGGCCGTGCATCTCGGAAACGAAAAAAACGTGTTTTCTGTTTTTTTTTCCTTTCGCGAGAGTCACAGTTTTGCTTCCGCGAGATGCACGGGTATGCTTTCGCGAGAGTCACAGCCGTGCCTCCTCGGAAACAGAAAGAACACGCGTTTTCTCTTTTTTTTCTTCCGCGAGAGGCATGGTTGTGATTTTGTGAGAGGCACGGGCGTGGCTCTTTCAAAAAGGAAAAAAACCCGTGCTTCCAGTTTGGTTTTTTGTCCCTTTTTTCATGAAAAAAAAGTTCGTCAAAACCTATCAACATGGAATCTAATTTTGAAAATCTCGACGCGAGGAATTCAACAGTGAAAACGGTTTGAGATTTGGACGCACGGTTTGAGATAAAACGTTTTGAATAAACGGATCTACGAAAAAAAGAAAAACTACCAGGTTGTGACAAGTGGCGCGCCGCATGTGTGTCATTTGTCGCAACCTGGGAAGTTGAAGTGATCTTTGCAATGAGTACTCCTCTACTAGTGATTTCGGATCTCTGCTGCAAACAACTAAAATCACGAAACTCTCAAAAAAAACAACTAAAATAAATACTCGGTAGTTTCTAACGTCTCCTGCATCTTGTATTCTTGTACCACAACAGTGCAGGCGGCCGATCGATCAGTGAACACGCGCCGTCAGAGCGAACACGCGCCATCGCTGGATCTGGACGGAATCAAACACGACCGACAGCTGATTCCTCGTCACCTCAATCCATCTCCCCACCCTCTTCTTTTCACCTTTCGATCTCACTGTTGCCGCTCGTGCTGGTGCAGCATCGACCTCCCGGCAACATCTTTCTCGCGTCACCCCGATCAATCCGATCGACGATCCCAGTCCTCCTCCTCCTCCGCCTCCGCCTCCGCCTTGCAAGTAACTCAACCACCCAGCTGATCGACCGATGGGCTGATGCCTAGCAGCGGCGGCCAGTAGAGTACTTACCCTAGCTAGCCCCGACAAGCGCTTTAGAGTCTTTAGATCGGTTGAATTAACTTGACGCCTCATGACTGCGAGCCACGACTAACAGACCTACGGCTACCAAGCTAGCTTCCACATGCAAGCAGTGGCAATCAACAGCGCGCTAGCTAGCTAGCTTAGCTACTAGTCCCGCCAAATTAGCACTGTCACTTACTCCACAAATGACATTATACAACGCGTAGGCTGCTAAGCTCTCCGTACAGTAGAAAGCATCTCAACAAGAAGATGATGCCTTTGGGCCGGCTCAATGAGCCAAGCTAGCTACTACCTAGCTACAGTTAGTTTGGACCGATCTGAAAGTGATTAAGCCTCGAAACTAGAGCACTAATGTACTTCCTTTGTGGCTTAACGAGCAGAGCAGAGACCTAGCTAGCTAGCTACAGTTAGCTTGGACCCGTCTGATGAGTGAGTGATTAAGCCACACAACTAGAGCACTACTACTGATTAACCATGCATGTATGCGCTACATTAAGCAAGCCTGAAGATCTGAGGCCTGGCTAGCTAGGCAGGTTAATTATCTTTTTTTTTCCGAAAAGGGGGAACTCTCCGGCCTCTGCATCAGAAAGATGCATACAGCCACCTCAATAAATAACAATAGGTTCAATAAAGTCGTTAAGTCTTCAACAACATAAAGGAGAGCTCACCAAGAGCATCGCAGCTAAACCAAGATAAACCACAATGGCCACAAATTATCTGCCGTAGGTCTGTTAAAATTGTGATCATAAGGCAGTCAGTGCAACAAGTTAACTAGTGAAATCCTGGATGCGCCAGCTGGGTGGAGTTCACCGTCTGCAGCCTCAGAGTGCTTGGCCAACTGAAAGTAGGTCAAGCTTCACACCTGGCACATCACCAGCAAAATCAACCAAGTGTGGTATTTTTACAGGGTGTGAATGTTAATGTTAATGTGAAAGTGAAATACTACTACTACAACAACATGCCGATCAATTCAGTGAGCAGGGAAAGGGGAAAGGATGTTGTATCGGATGGGTGACCATTCATGCATCAAGTACTCCCTGCAGCCAATCACACGGCACAAAACCCACCACTTGAGCTGAAGTTGAGCTGAGCCATTGTGGAAAAGGGGGAGGAATTGGGGGCATGTAGCGGTACCAGAAAAACGGGGCAAATAAGTGACAGGATGCAAAGTACAGATACCAATAAAGCGGGCGAGCTTTCTTTCATCAGACCAAATGATCAGGAGTCCACCAAGGGGGCATGGCGCTTTTTCATTTCGCATGTCAATATATATGTGTGTGTGTGTGTGTGTGTGTGTGTGTGTGTGTGTGTGTGTGTGTCAGCCTAAGCATGGCATCTTCCTTCTAATCATGGCACTCACTCCTAGGGCTACTAAAACCTTGGCACTACCTGTTGAATTCTGACTGGTTGGTGGCTTGGTGCCATGCACACCTACACCAACACCAACACCAACACCACAGGGGAGGGGCGGGCCACACCACACACCACCATGACAAATTGAAAAGAGGGAGGAGGGAGTAGGAGTAGGAGGGTACTTAAGTACAACATGATGATGCCCTAAGGTCTTTGACATGATGCCAAAGGGAGACAAGACATTGACTCCATTGCTTCCCTTCTAGACAAGCTAGCTATCCATGGGGACTATATGTGCTAGTAGCTCAACTGGGACCCCTAAAAGAGGGGGACTGATCAACTCCTCAGCATGAAGCAAAGTTGGTTTCCTTTCTCTAATGGAAATCCATCCATATCCTCTAGCTAGTGCACTGTTAGATGTCTTGAGATCCATGACTTGTCTTTACTGTTCTAGCACAATTCAACTCCCCAGGCCCTGAGGAAATAATTTCCCATGAAAATCTTGTGTTCTACTACAAGTTACTGTTGCAAGCACACCAATTCTCTTAAGCTAATAACAGTGATTATTCCATGCCTTTATGGCCACCACATGTTGATGTGTTTTCTTAATTAATCTTGTCCGAGCGAGGCTCCACTGGAGGATGCATGACAACTCAGATGCTTGCCCGAAATTGGGATATGCTCCAACACCACATAAATATACAAATACACAATTAATTTATAGCATATTTGAGTCGTCCAAAACCACACACAAGCTGCCATCTTTCGGCGCATAACAATCAAGTTGAGGAGCCCTAGCTAGAAGAAAACAACAAGAGGCCGGCTAGGACCCACAATCTAACCACGTCCCATTTAGGATAAGGTTTCTTGACATAAAACTACATCAAGGGACTCGAGTGAGATCATGGCAAAAGTGTTTTCAAATCTCCCCTTTTGAGATCTTGTTTGTAGTTGGGACATCTTGGTGATGGTGACTCACATGGGGAGCCTCAGCAGGCCAAAAAAATTAATTTATTTTTCTAGCTAGCGTTAGTTCTTTAGCCTTTACTCCTAGGGGGTGAAAAATAATAATTATTCTAGATGCCTTGTGGTAAGGGTATCAGCATAGGCAATTTGTTGGGAAATATGATGGTTCATCAGCTCATTGCTTCTAGTCGAGTGGTTGGGTGTCCTACTTAACAAAGTATGGTTCAAGGAAACCTTTGGGGCAAATGTCCGCTTGGTGGTCATTCAGTTTGTTCTGTCTCCTTCTTTCAAAAGTGGTGGCCACTTTTGAGTAAATATAAACAATGTTCTCTAACCTGTAGTGATCAATTATTGACCTCTCTGAACTACATATAGATGCACCCCCTGTGATTAGGTATTATGACGACATAGAATTATCATCTATGCAGCTATAGGCCCTGTTTGGTTCAGCTTTTATCGACGGATTCCGTTGCCGCGCAGCAGAATCTGAACCAAAGGGCGAACCCAGCAGAATCCGATTTCATAAATCCGCTGCCAAAATCTAAACCAAAAGCTGAAGCAGCCCAGGACGTGCTTTCCAAAATCTGATTTCGCTGCGGGCCAAAATCTGAAAAAGCTGTATCGGCTGGTTTGCCAAATGACTATATTTTTTTCACATCAGATTTTTCACAGCTGTTTTTTCACAGCAGATTTTTCGCAGCTGCTTTTAGAAATCCACAGGCGAACCAAACAGGGCCATAATCCAACTATCGATGCATTAGTTTGCACCAGTATAAATTATTTAGTGCCCAACTTTGCAACTGCCTAAGTATTATTATGAGATTGCTAAAATTGATTGTATGTATGAACACTAACCTAAGAATAAGTGGCCATGACCTACCTTAGCCATTTCCACAATTATGTCCAAACAAAAGTAGATGATAGTACAAGACAATGCATAGTCCAAAAAGAATCTAACTCTTTGAGTGTCCTGGTTCACAAAGGAATGTCTTAGTAGTACCAAAGTGGAGTTAATGTATGACAGCCATGTCAAAAGTGATTGGAAAAACTTAATATAAATAGTACCAGGTGGTTCATTTCTGCATCTTGGAAAGTGATCGCAACCTCTTTCTGGTCACGTGCATTGCAAGTTGTCTCGACAAGGAGTGCTAACTCAAGGTGGCAATACATGCCAAACTAATGAAGCCAGTACACATGCTTTCAGAGTGGAAACAATCAATTAGCATAAAACATCTTGGACCAGCCCAAACAACTCACTGGACCACAATTACACGTTTCTAATAAATTCTAAGAAATCCGCAGGCAATAAAAAAATCAGGCCACCGAATATTTGTTAAGCATAAACAAAAAGCTGGCCAATAATTCCAGCATACACTTAAGGAGTGAGCGCCCTGGTGAATATGCAGACCGATGTGCAAAGATTCTTGTAGTATAATTGCGGGAGAATCATATTCGTTTCCAACTCAAGCATAGCCCCTACATGTGGACTACATGATACTCGTTGGGTGCTTAATTATTCAATGCTGCAAAGATTACAATTGCCTCAGGAAATCGGGACAAGAAAAGGACAAGTACCCGAGTTGATATCAGGATAGACACCTACCGACGCAACTCATATATTCATCTGTTTTGTTTATCAATATTTCTAGCTTTACATCACCTTCCCCATCACATCAACCACTACAAGAATTTGGCAAAACTTGAACCCTGAGAAGTTGCCGATTAGTATCCTATATTCTAGAAGGCAACCAGTTGATGTACTTTTAGTAATTCAAAACAAGCTAATTAAGTGTCAATTAAGTGGACATCCCTTTCAGCTAGCTAGCTTCTTAGCTAGAAATTTCTTCCTAATCCACATGTATTCAAGTACCCTAGTCAGCTTATCACTATTTTCAGTCATCAAACAAAGACAAACATAAATGGCCGCCTAGACTAAAGTGTGATTAACTTGCCTGGTCTAAATGAAAAGGATTTGGATATGCGCACTAGAGAGTAGAGAGGGGCCAATATGCGTCACCTGCTTCTTGTCCTTTCACCAAAAGACTCAATACCTACGTGTACTTGGGCCACCAATTAAGTAATCCCACGAGCAACACAAGATCCCAAGATGATGCAACCCTAAATCGTCAGTCTCACACATCATGCAAAATTAATGGCCAAGTTGAGGGATGATGGCATCTCAATTAAGCTGGCAATGAAATGCTAATTTGATCTGGTCACTAATCAGGACAACCAAATTAACCCAGAGAGATTGAGGGAGGTCAGGTATATGTTGATGTTTTGTCAGCTATAGATTTGTCAAGTAGATCGAGCTGGCGCTGGCGCGTAAACTAATATATCCGCATACGATAGTCACGGTTATATTGATTAATTAGGGCTGTGCACTAAACTAAGCTAGTTGCCTGTCTGGAGACATCCTATGAAAACCTTTGTACATGCATCTCCCGTACAATTATAGCAGTAGATATAGATTTGTTTTTATGTAATGACGCCTCATCACGCTTCGCAAAGTAAAGCTACCCCCCAATGACGTGTAATGGGCATTATACAATCTATCATCAGTTTATCAAGTAAAGCTAAGACCCATGATTAATTTAAAGAGACTAATCCATCTTGACCGACCCAATCTTTACATGATGTGGATTTGATAAACCAATAGTTACAAATGACATATATGTACACGCGACAAGTGTTTAGTAAGTATGCAAATTTTACGACGACAGTCACTTACCAGCGGACCCCGGGGAAGGAGTACAAAAACATCGGTTCATGCGCATGTAACCGCCGATAATATAACCATATACGCACGGAACAACACCGACAATCGTGTCTTATAATACGGTCTCAGGGGCGGGAGAAAAGGGGGAGGGCAGAAGGAAAAGCGGGGCGCATGACAGCTGGTGGGCGCTTAATATAAGCGATACGAATCTTAGGATGATCTATCATCATCCACCTCCTCCCCTTGCTGCCACTGTGCACATGTTGACTAATTAATCCTAGTTTAGGTCCTAGGGACGCCTACCAATTAACAAGAGATAGCAAATTAGCCATTAGTACTACCAGCAGCAGTACTACTAGTACTGATCACATGCAGTAAACAAAACCCTAGCGTAAAGCACAACCCGATCCTATTGGCCGCCATGCGCGCCTTTTGTACGTGGCCAGGTCGTGGCTGCTGTCGTCGAGGCGGCCAATGGGAGCCCACGGACCGCGGGACATGTGTCGAGCTGGCAGTGGCCGGAGGCACCCAATGGGAGCCCGAAACGTGGCCCGTTCGGACCTGGGAATCTCTCTGTGCGAGGGGGTTCCGTTCGCCAGACATTACCATAAAAAGAAATCTCCGGACTTGCTGTTCTCAGCCACTGTGTCTGTGTTTGTGTTTGTGTTTGCGTTTGTGTTTGATTACCGCACCGGCAGCAGCACAAGTACCCACTACCCGGTGTCCTTTGAGTCCTCGCTAAGTTGCCATAAGTAGAAAAATTAGCCAGCGCGTATGCGTGCGTGGACTCCTGTTGCCTCGGCCACATGCGCGCACAGTGGCACGCCGGATGAGCACTACACGTAACAGCGCAAGAATCAAGAAATTAGAGTCAAATTTGAGCGTGCATGGAGGAGCACTAAATATAAGTCTTTTTAGACATTTTAAATGGATTACAACATACAGATGTATGTAGACAGATTTTAGAGTATAGATTCACTCATCTTGCTTCGTATGCAGTCATTTGTTGACATCTCTACAAAGACTTATATTTAGTAACGGAGGCCTAATTGCCTATGCATGCACCATGCATGATGAATTTGTGACTGCACAGTGGAGGGCGTGCTGTGGGGTTGACACGCAGGGTGCGGTGAGCGGTGGCGGGGTGAGTGGATATCGCACGGCCGGTTTGGCCGGGAGCGAAGAGGCGCTGCACGGTGCGCCAAACGCAGGCGCCTTTTGCATGCACTCGGAACAAGGTTTGTTCCATCACCCATGCACGCACGCACGCACGCACGCACGCTAGCTTTGGTGGTGCACTCTTCAACGCCTTGCGTGCGGTGTCGCGTCCAATCACCCATGCGCCCACGCCCACACGTACTCGCTCGCCCGCTCGTGATGCATGTGTATCCGTAAAATATGCAGGTAAATATTGCATGTGTACATGTACGTGTGTGCCTGCTAGCTGATGGTGAGTAGTTATGGCCGGCCTATATGGGTAACTGTCGACTGCAGCCAAAAGTGGCCTTCTCCTGGGTTAATTCTAGAGGAAGTAAGATTGTTACTGGTGCTAATTGGTCAGCACTAGTAGTAGTAGTGTGCCATGCATGCTGAAATAGGAGATTGTCAATTAGGGCAACCAGACATAATTAAAAGGGGGCAAACAAAGTTTATTAGGTGGCATGATGGAAATGGAACAAGCGGGGAACTGACTCATGGTGCACTCACCTATCACCAAGTGCCTGCCGCCTTGATTATAAATGGATGTGCATATGCATGCCCGTTTAGAATACACTTGCGTAATTGTCATGCATGTGAACATCCTTGATTTTTTTTTGGTTGTTTGAACTCTCCTTGACATTTTTTTTTTTGCTAAATAAATGGATCCTTCACAAATCAAACACATGTCCTCGTCGATGGACGTACCGATTGCGATTAACACATCAACAAGAACAAGAAAATGGGTGATATTGATCAACACTGCAAATGGCAGAGATGGATGATGGATGGGTGAATGGGTTTGACCAAGAATTTACAAGGCGTCATCGATCGACCTCGGATCATATCAAGAACGTACGGGAGGAGTTGGTTCGGTTACAAGGCGGTCGGCCGGCTTAACACTCCAAAGCTAGCCCGGAAGCTAAAAATTACTTATACTTTACTTACTACCGCTAGCTAGTTTAATTACCTAGTAGTACTAGCGAGGATCGATCGATCGAGCTTTGGTTCGGACGCATGCAGGTACTAGTGGTAGTGCGTGGGTGGGTAATTCATCCCTTCCTTTTTTACCGGAGCAACAGTGTACGCGGCTCTCGATCGACCGGAGTCGTCACAAGCTGAGCTGCAGGTCCAGCCCCAGCGCGTCCTCGGGCGCGGCGGCCATCGGCTCCGGCGCCATCACCATGCCGGGGTATCTCGGGAAGCTGGCGGCGTGGAGCCTCCGGCCGTGGTGGTCCACCACGTCGGCCTGCACGACGTAGGGCGCCGCGGCGGCCTGGGCCGCGGAGGAGGCCGTCGGCGCGTAGGAGAACACGGCCGGCGAGGCGGAGGCCGGGGTGGCGCGGCCGGAGGGGAAGACGCAGCCGTGGGAGACGTGGAACTGCTGGCCCTGGGCGCCCCCGGCCACCGCGGCCGCGCGCGGGGAGAAGTAGACCCAGCTGGTGGGCCCCGTCCCGCCGTCGCCGGCGCCGCCGAGGAGGTGTGGCGGCTGCGCGAAGGCGGACACCATGGGGTTCATGCCGCCGCCCCGAGGGTACAGCGCGCCTCCCCCGGCCGCGCGTCCCGCGGCGGCCGCGGCCGCCTGCAGCTGCGCGCGCTTGAGCTGCTGCCGCTCCTTCTTGTGCGCGTTCTGGTGGCCGCCCAGCGCCTGCGAGTTGGCGAACTCGCGGCAGCAGTACTGGCACTCGTACCTCCGCCCCTCGCCGCCCCCGCCGCCCGCCGCAGCCGCCGCCGTGGCCGTGGTCGTGGTGGTAGACGAGGAGGAGGAGTCGGAGCCGCCCTTCTCCGGCTCGGCCGCCTCGTGCTCGGCCGTGTCCATGGTGGTGTGGTTCTCCTCCGCCGAGGAGAAGTGGAAGCCGAAGAGCTTCAGCCTGGGGCTTGTCATGCTCGTACTAGAGGAGGAGAATTGAGCAGAGAGAAGACGGAGACGGAGAAGAGAAGAGATGGAGATGCTGCTGCCCGTCAAAGCCGGATGTGCATGGGCTGTGGCTGTGTCAGGTGGGCAGGGGCAGTATATATAACACCTGGAGCCGGAGGCGCAAGCAGGCACAGTAGTCCTCCCAGTGGATATAGGTGAAAGAACTCTGCATGTATGATTTGAATACATACACACGCATCTACAGGGGCTCCTCCGTCCTCTCCTAAAATATTATTTATATCCCCCATGCACTTTAGAGAGAGAAGGACTGTACAGATGCAAAGCAGTAGTAGTAGTACCACTGCTAGAAGAGATAAGAGATAGAGAGAGAAGGTGTGAGAGAGGGGGGGGGGGGGGGGGGGAAGAGGGGATCAGTGGTGGTTGTGAACAGGAGCACAAGAGACAGCGTTGTTGAGTTCTAGATTGTGCATCGGCCGGGCTCCATATCTTGCACTTGCACTATTTTATGCACGTACTACGCGCCTGGACTGGACTGGACTGGACAGGGCGACTCATGCTTGGTTTATTACGATCGTCGACACACACACACACACGCATGATAGGACTCCGGCCGAGATATATTATATGCACATATATAGCTAGCCGATCAAAGCATTTTTATTCAGCTAGCTAGCTAGATGATCAGAGTACTATATACGACACCTAGCTACCTAGCTATACCTATATCTGGCTAAGATAAGATATTGTTTACACTGATGTGTCACTAGCCATAGCCAGAACTAAGTGGCCAACTAATACGTACTAGGGGCGCCATTCTAAACTGTAGTGGTCGTCGATCGGTCTCATGGAGCAGGAAGGAAGGAAGGAAGGAAGGATGCTCAACCATCTAGTTTAATTTACATGTACGTACGTAATGCAATAGTTTACGCTTGCAACGCCGCGGTGTTGTGTGGAGGCGAGGCAACGGAATACAATAAGTGAACGCTTCTTTGTTGCTATATGCATGGAAACAACTATACATATCTTGTGTATTATGGCCCCGGCCCCCATCGATGTGTAATGTAGAAAGAGATAACAGAGGGGCCATGTGCAGGAGCTAACATAAGTGGGTGCCACACTTAATTAGCCAGCATGGCCGTGATTAAGTTATTGTGTCTCTCTCTGTGTGTGTGTGTGGAGTGGAGTACAAACTAAAGTTGAGAAGCTCGTGCATGTGGGATCGAGCTGGACCAGTCAGTGCACTGCATGCAGAGGTAGCCGTGGAATTCTCCCACCTTTGGAGTGTATAATGTATCCAAAAGAGTGTGTTTTGGAATGTATGTATACGTAGGTAGGCGCCTAGGTATGTGCCCATTTTTGTTCCCTTGTGTGGCCAGCTTTCCTGTCATGATGGTGGATGACCTCGGCAAAGAATCCCCGCTTTTGATGAGTCCCATCCCATCCATCGCCCGGACCATTATTATGTCTTTGCCACAACACACACACGCAAAAAATATATATAATCGTATGCTAGAACATGCTTCTGGTACATGCAAATAATGCATCGCTAGATATGTTGTAATAAATAAATCGGTATGTGTGTGTGTCTATATATATTCTCGGTCGTGTACGGAAAAGGCAGCAAGGATAGACTATAGAATGGTCCTCGAGCGCATAACCGATCGATCTACAACAGTTCATGGGAGCTAAGATAGTTTTACTCGGACGGAAAAAAGGCTGTTTTCTAGGGGATCCAAGAAGATAACATTAGTAAACAATCTCCCATCATAGTAGTTGCAACCAGCCCTCTCTAGTGGAAGTAATAATCATCCCAAAACATGCATAACTAACTATTTATAGAAAACATAACGCAAAAGCATGGAATGTCTCCATTCGTAAAAGCAATCATGAGCCAGAAGAAAACACAGCAAAGCATGCATGGGCGATGATGTTATTAAGCTGGGCTTGTTTAATTTACCTTACATGGCCCTGGAAGGATCAGCAATTGACCATTTACCCATGCACCGTTGATGTCAGAGTTGGATAAAACTGGAAATACCATATCTAACATTTTGGTTAACCTCCACATTTTTCTGCAACACGTAATCTGAGACGCCCTCCGAGATTTCCTTGCAACAAACAAGGAACACATCACTCCCCATCACACCAAAATGTCGCAGGAAAGGTTAGGAGTAATAATTGAGCTAATTATGTTTAAGACGTTTGAAACATATATGTCCTGTCCGCTGAAGTTTAAGCCCCATGCATGGTCCACACACAAACCCAAAGGCAGAAGAATGTCTTTGCCCAGAGAAAAACACACTGACGTTAAGCAAACGAAAAACATGTCTTACCAAACCTTGCTAATCAGCCAGCTTTTCCCCCCGACGTTTCACATCATTTAAGTGATGGAACATCGGTATTCTGCTACAATTATTGTAAGTCTACTCAAGTGAAAAGGCTTCCACTTGTTGTAATGCTAACATAACTGGGATTAATCAACAAAGGAGATGGGATCAGTGAATGACAGATAAAGAAACATCAGCTATTTAAACTAATTATCATGTACTATCATGCTTGACTTGGGACCAAAAGGAGCAAGGCACCATGATGCAGGCATATTCAGTATGCAAACCTCCATGGTGTCCAAAAAGATCAGGTATGCTATGCCTTTAGAAATCTTTACTGTAATAACTACGAACTAGTGCGCGAAGATCGCCCACCCTTCTCTTCCGTGCGTTTTCACAGCCCTAAACTAGTTGCGCACTAGCATATATCGAGCCCCGCACCTCCTGCGTCGTCTGCATGAGTTCAAATCAGCAAAGCTTTTCAGTTGGACTTTTTCTTCGACCAGGTTGGAAAGAAATCTCTCCAAATCCTACTAACCCCAGAGAAAGCTAGAATTCTGCATCTTTTTTCTAACATAATCTCGCCTCCACCATCCGCGAAAGCTTCTTTCACCCGAAATTCCCTTCTTATCTCCCCTCTTTCCAAAGTCTTTCTCCAACTTCTAAACAAAGGCCCACCCTGTCCCCTAAACTTGGCTCCCCTCTTTCTATCCCTTTCAACTAAAACATGAGCTTGGAGGTCGCAGTTGCTGCTATAAAGAAGTTGATACCATCTGCAATATATAATCAGTAGTTGTTGCTTAGGGAGAAGTCGCGATTACATAGCTGTCACCGAAGATGTGGCTTTATTCTGGTCTAATGTTTTTACTTTGCAGTTTTAACCATGCTTAGGTCATGGAGCTTCAGCTTACTTTAATGGTTTCAGGTTAGCCAAGTTGAGCAAATACTTGATTGCATTGATGACCATAAAGTATGTACTAGCTTGTACTTTTTTATTCTCTAAGCATGCCTCCATCTATAACAAATCAAGAGTCAAAGAACCATATAATACATCTTTTGGATCCGTTAGACTGACAGCCCGGTTTTATGCAACAAAGCCACCTTTTGTTTGACATTGACATCTGTAACCCAAACTCGTATTCTGTACAGAAGCGAAATAAAAATACATTATCAAGATGATCCTAGAGTTTGTATACTTCCCAGTTACACCTAGATTCTAGCAGAGACTAGCAGGTGTTAGATAAGAAACCTCACATGCATGGAATCTTCTCTTGCTAGTTGCTACCCTGTTGATCTATTTTGTAAACGGTGCTACATATCTAGACAAACGTTAACAGACAACAGGTTCATGAATATATAATCCTCCAGTAGCCAATTATTACCGACAAGAAAAGATCACGCGTAGTTATTGGCATACAATGTGCTCAAGACTGTTTACCAACAAATAATTAATAAAGTGAACTTCCCTTGAATTATTGTACATGACGTTAGAAATGTGATTGCAGTTTCTCAACAGACGATGAATTAGCATCTTATTTTAATATTACATCAATGAACCGAATCTACCACTAAACAGTTATTGTTTACTGCAAATAAGTGTCTTCAGTTGCGCTACAGTCCAAAGAATGTCTACTACGATGCCAAATTGAAGTTTCAACTAATGCGATCCTGATTTGACATCTCCAACTATAGCTAGATATTTTCAAGTCTACAAGTTAGAGCATTGCAAATGCAGGAAACATCTACATCTCCTAAAAAAGTAAGATCACACAATATGATGCACATTTCAGAACAGCAATCATGCGAGACAGGAAAGTTGTGCGCCAATATGACCACCATGCATGACATAATTGAGATGGATCCTACTCTTGTATAGGCCAGATCTGAACTATCCAGAACACTGAACTAGTTATGAGTCATATCTACAACAGTCCTATATGTTCCCCAAATAGAAAATCTACTGCGGTATTTTTTTTGTCAGAATTTTGAGCCTTCTTTCTGCCAGGAGGCACCGACATCGAATTCAATCGGCCGGAGGTGTGGGTGTACACCACCACCACCAAGGTAAGAATCCTCTCTTGATCAGATGTGGATGCCTATTGTCTAAATTGATGCCTCGTTCCTCCTAGCTATCCATCATTTTTATTCCAGTTAAAATTTATCAATAAATTTCTGCAATAAACATCTCATTTGAATTGATAACCATCACTTCATAAAAATACAACAATAAATCCTATGAACCTTAAATATGATATGATTGAGAAAATAGAATTATCACCCATTTAATAATTAAAGTTGGAACGAATAATCCAGGTACACTACAATCAAGCGACCAATTTTTCAAATAAAAACAAATGTCGGGTAAAAAGTAATAATCCATTATATACTGCATAAGGCTTGAACGGAAAGACAAGAGTAGAAGTTATTGGTTGGTTAGGACTGATTCCAGCCCATACCACGTGCTAGCGATGAACCTAGCAAAATCCAGAAAATGTAGAGCAAGTTGCCAAATTCTATAAAGAAACTTTGGCTTCTATAACTTCAAAAGTCCTCATCTACTTGTCCTTTCCTTCCATGCTCCGGGCTACCTTATAGGATGACCAATACTAGGACCCCATAAGACACCAACTTCTTTTGAAAAAATAATATGTTTTGATTCCAGGAGGAATTGTCTGAAAGAAGCTTGGGCGGTTGGAGGGCAAGGGACTAAATATTTTCCTCAGACTGCAATTTGCAGCAACGCACATGGTCTTTTACTATAATACACAAGTTTAGCAGCACTAATATCATTAGTTTATGCCACCAAGAATCTAACATGTACTCAATAAAACCTGCAAACACAGATGCAGGTAAACGACCAATTTTACCTGCAATAAACACTATCTCCTTGAATGGTATAATTCTCCTTGTTGATGATTACTATATTGGATCTAACATGTAGGGAATCAAATGTGAGCTGCATATGTTTTCCTTCATATCTTTCACTTCCTACTTACTAGTTTATGGCCAACAAACAAAATTAGGGTCAGTGAATCATCCCATTGTTCCCCTGATTAAAGATTGGGGGCTATCCATCATTAGCATTTGCTTGCTGCAGTGGTCTCCACCTTGCGCTACAGAGCACGAAACACCTATTATTTAAGCCACAGTCAGGGAAACATGGCTAAGGTAGCCTTATTTGCTGTCATACTGTTGTCATATTTCACTCTCTATTCTAGAGTTCATGCCCTGAAATGAGGGCTTTCAAATGGTTATGCATATCTATTTTTCATAAACGAAAATAATCAAGTTGACATCCAACAGTGTATCAAAGTAGTAAATGGTATTGATCCCAAAAATGCTCTACAATGCTACTGCAGTAATGCCCAAAAGCAAGTCGTATATTACGTTGAGGTTTTATGAAAGGTAGATAGCACATCACTAACTTGTGTGGATCTCACAAGGCTCACTAGTTTGCACCTTACTCTCGGAAGTACCTAACACATGTGGACCATTTAATCACAGCAGGTGAAACCAAAACACTGCTCAGTAACCTTGATGGGGTGCTGATAAGATAGAAATGTATGTCACTTGCAACCTGCAACTTGATTACAAGCTACATGTGACTAGTCCCAATTTTGTCTTGAGTCTGTTGTGTTACCTAAACAAAGGCTCCTCGTCACATCCCCAACTTATTTGTTAGTTGATTGCAGCACAAAGTTGGCAACATTTAAGATCGCCCGAATCCTAGCAGGGACCCGCCTAACTTATGCTCTCGAGCGAAAATCCTTCTTTGTGGCTCATGATGACAAGTTTAGCACATAGTTTAATCCCAGGGATGACCTCACCCATTTTACTCCAAAGCAATATATACATAACACTCAACTTAGCAACCATATCTCCTTATTTTTCTTCGCAAGTGCTTTTTGGGCCACCACAGGAGATTTAAAATGGCTTGGCTTAATAATTGAGGTTGATGTCTTCCTACTGAATAAGTTTGAAAGCTAGTTAACAAACCCAAGCAATGTGAGCAAGGACTCTAAACTATGTTCTAGTGTTCCAAGTGACATTACCTACTCCATAAAATAAGCACTTGAGATTGGGTGGATTTCACTTAAAGTCATGTGAAGTGATTCTCCTATACTTAATCATGCAACAAGGGAGTAAACAAATACCTAGACCAAAATCTAATAGTCTAGAATGTCTAAAGCTTAACAAAACACTAAAATTAAACGTCACCACCGGAAACAATATAAAACATAGAGATCCAGTGTAGCCCGCAAATTAAGCCAATACGGCTACGATTATGACACTTGGTAAATATAATACAGCTCAGCAAGCGAATGATCAACAGATGGGTGCACATGGATTAGATGTATGATTACTCCAAGCCCTACTTGTGTGATGGCTTTAAGAAAGAGATTAGCATGTAGTTTAGGTAACATGATGGTGGAGGGAAGAGCTTTAGATAATATAATCTTTGAAACTTTGGAATCCACTTGGTGATTAAAAAACAGTTTATCATAAGGAATTTTTCTGGCAAATATTAGTGGAAGTGAGGTTACTAGACTAATGTTTTTTGGTCTTGAAACCATGGTCAAAACTAAGCCTTTGACAAATATCGTATCTTGTGTGATGTACTAGGCAAGTCACATGGTTGTTACTGGTAACATCACACCACAAGTTATCTCTGGCTTTCTGGAATATTGGTAGCTCCGCACTGAAACTAGTTCCTTCCCCTCCCACTTTGAAAAGGTTAGAACCAACTACGATTTCATTCAGAATAAATTACTTATTTACTTTCCAGTCCGCTATGGCTTTAGCAAGTAATGACAACATTTGGATCATCATGTGAGATGATCCACTAGGCGCTTCGTTAATCAGAAGTTCTTAGTATTGCTACGAAAAGGTTGATATTGGTAGAAGGCAATTGCTACCAGTTATTGCTGAAAACTGATCTTTTCACATTCTTATAATTACCAAAAACTATTAGTCACCTTGTTTTATTACATCATGACATCATGTTCTACATTAAAGGATAACTAATCAACTATGAGAACCCAGCATTTCTCCAGCTATGCAAGCTTCTGGAGTATTATGTGAAACTCAAAAATAATTAATGTGTCAGGTTGCCAATTGTCATTACCACCAAGCTCAGCACAATTAACACCAGGTTTCTAAAGCTACAACTTCACTAACGCTGTTGCCGAACCATGCATTTGATCTTTTAAGGTTCACTAATAAAATTTGATTAACATAAAGACACGTATGTAGTTGTTCCATGAGGAAATGAAATAAAAATGCAATATTACAGGGAACATGTATATAAATGTTTTATGAGGGTTAAAGTAACATTACCAGAAAAGGCACACTTCCATAAAATTTAACATATACAGGTTCTTGGCTGCACATCATAGCCAATTCAAGTTTTATAAACGGCCCGTTAAAAATGGAGGCAAAGCAGCATCAACTTCAAATTGTAGAAACTTATGTCAAAAATACAACGAGAATATAAAACATGCTAGTATTCAATCAAAAACATAGTTTTATGGAATATGTATTCTCCATTGTACTTATTGGTTGTTAAGTGATACTAAAACTATTCATGATATGTGTTAGTAAAATTGTATGGTCCCAGATCAGGAGCTAATCAATTCGTGTACAATTTGCACATGAGATTGGAATGCACATAAGGATAAGATGGCAGTAAAGAAGAAGATGGGTATAATAAACCAGCCATGAATTGAAAAGGCGATTCAACTATTATTGCCACCTTCCTGTACCCTATCTCATAGCAGGAACGTCTAGCAGGTCTTGCCTTCTTAAATTAGCACATAGCAGACTGTTCTAGATCTAGTTTTAAACTTTACCTAGAGAATATTATGCTAGATGGTTGCAAATCACATTTAATCATAAGCTGACCTGTGCAAGTTAATCACCAAATTTCTATATTAAACTTGAAAATACAATGCAAATTAGAGCTACATTAGCTTTACTCCGCGTCTTGTAGATAGTAGTTAGCTTAACTGATGCAAGAAGGTGCAAGCTTTTACTTAGCATAAGAAACTTCTGCAATTTATTTGTTGCCGACAAGTTTGGACTGACATATCAGCATAAGAAAATAAAAAAATGGATTTTGCTTTCAAGTCGTTGTCAAATAAGCGCTGAGGATCTCCTACAATAATCTTTTAAAGGGTGAGGTAACGTGGGGGCATAGACATCTCTAACCATAACATGACACACTACTAAACAACTTTACCACATCAAGTTGATGAAAACGAGTTGTACGGTCAAAGATAATAAATTACCTATATCACCACTTTGCAGGCAGATGATCTACCCAACAAGGACAACTAAGTATTTATTTGCATGGACAAAATCACAGAATTAGGAAAGGTGGAATGAAATGGTCTACATTCCTCTTTTACATCAGACTAATGTGTCAGTAACCTACAGAAGTACAAAGTGTTTTTACATGACCTTCATCAAATGGACCTATTTTATTTCCAATTTGAGTAAACCATGAGTTATCTTTAGGAAGATGTGCAGAAGAACTCTGCCTTATCTACACCCTGCTAAGTTTTTAACATCCTCAAAACTATAGGACACCCAACTTAGTGCACCTAAGGTTATGCAAATTATCACATCAAACGCTTCCAAAAACATTTTCGTGTGCATTCATGTATCTTCCAAAGGTAGGCAGATCCAAGCATCTAAAGAATCATCAAGCCCTGTTGAACTTGTACTTCTGGACCAGATTAAATCTCTCAATACTTCCACTAAAACCCTTCAGCACAAGGGTCCTCACAGCATCCACCCCTTGCTCCAACGCGGTGTCAATCTATATAAAAATAAGATAACAGGTTTTAGATCAATAACCATGTAGCAACAACCATATCTGAGAGTTCCTCCCAGAAAAGGGCAGACCAGTAGAAAACGAGAACCAACACTGCAAAACTTCCCCAAGTAAGCTTGAGAACAGTTAACAGTACATATAAATTGAGATAGTCCCTTTGCGTCACCAACTAAAGTATACAACCTAGTTGTAGTACCAACAAATGTGAAGTATGGCCAGCGCAGAATCATATCATCATTATTTGTTTGTACTTACATATGTTCCATGACTTCAACATATATTTATACTCATCAGTTACAATAATCCAATGAAATCATGGGAGATATTTATTTCCTACAGCCAATGTTCAATTGAAATGTTATTAATTAGCGGAAATAAACTCTTAGAATGCAATTGATGGTATGGCATTGGCTTTTTTGTCTACTAGAAAGAGAAAAAAACAGATGAACATACTGGAAGAGGACAAAAGATCACAAGAAAGGGATTTCACACTATATGCGACATCTACGCCGAAATTTCGAACATGGTGAAATCAATACCTGAATTCGTTCCTCTGAACTAAACTTCTGCAGAAGAAAAGCTCGTGTATCCATTTTGCCAGGTGGGCTACCAATGCCTGTATTCAACAGTCAACAACTCAAGGTTGGCATGACCCGGATTTTCAGAGAAGGCACTGAAGTGCTAGCTGGTGAAACATAATAACATATACCTATAGATAAACGAGGAAACTCCCGGCAGCCATCCAAATGCTCAATTACATTCTGTAGGCTGTTTTTCAGTGAAGATGATCATTGAGAGTGTAAGCAATAGATTGTGAAATGTAAGTAACATATTTTACCTATTAAAACCACAGAAACAGCACTTCAAATGCATAATTTATAAGCAAACTGATGCTAGTATAACATAAAGCCTACAACAAAAGGAACTAATATTTTCCACAATATTAAGTTAGAGGAGGCACACATTATTCGAGTATTCCAAACTCATACTGCAAATTTTTGACAGATCAAAATTGTATTCTGTAACTCCATGTAATACATGTTCTGGCTCAATCCTGGCCTCCTGAGCAAATTCATATTTGTTGTTCATGAGCTCTTCAAGCAAAATCTCAACAGGAGCTATATGAACTTAACTTCCGGTATGATTTCTGGAAAATAAAGCAGGCCCATTTTTGTTATATTTACTCTAAATGAATTCCATTCTGGTTTGCCTTTTGAACTCCAGAATGAGAAAATGAAGTGACTGAACTAAATCTGATGCATTATGTATGTAAGTAACATCAGCACGTTCCATGTGACTAGAAGTACTAAACATACTAATTGTTCAAATTATTTGGAACTTCATATATTACCCATTATGGCGGCCATGGCCACCTTTCCGTTGAAGTCGCAATACACCATTGGGCAGACTCATGTCATCATAAATCTGCAAAAAATAGAACCCATTGGTTTCAGTCGCAAGCGCATGATACCGAGTTGTTGCGGTAAGATACTAAAGAACAATGATAGTATGTACCACAAGAATGTGCCTCAGAGGTACTTGGTAATAGGCAGCAAGCGGTCCAATCTTCACACAATAGAGGGATGTTTTTCGTTAGTACATGACAAATTAAGAAGCCCAGAAAAAATATTGCATCAGAAAAGAGACAACGAGTGTTCAACAAGTCCTGTCACCTACTTATAGAAGTTAGTTCACTTCGATAAGACATGGTCCATGATATGCTAATAGAAATGAGAACTGATATGTATAGGCATAGTTGTGAAACACTCTAAGATTAGCAACATAACTGATACTTCTCTGCAGCCAACTTAGGTAACTTTTGCTTTGTACAAAAAAGGCAACAGCATTCATATTGATAGATAGGCTGTGGGGATGTATTTTGCCACACAAACATTGAAGTAATATTCTTGAAGTGAGTATATCACAAATCTATTGCACCAACTTTTCTCATAAATGATATAGTTCCCAGGAAATGTTTACTTCAAGAAGGACAAGAATAAAGACTCACTGCTTCACCACAGTAATTCATGTATGATTGTGGCTTTATCAGCAGCACTGGTACCTCCCCAATTAAACCTGTACCAAAATAAAACCCAACGGATGAGTGGAAACACAATTAATCTGAAGATTGCAAATGACTGCAACATGACATTCATAACGATGCTTCCAGTAACAAAATGTGCACTCAACTAGCCAAACTTGATGCACCAGACTACTTTCATCAGAAGTAACATCAAATATATGCCACTAGTACCTCCAGTATATATATGTTTTGAACATGACGGTTAACATTCAAAATCAGGAAGGAGCCAACAACACAAATTAATTTTCAAGAGAAGAGATCAGAACATTTTCAAAGATGTCATCTGCAGAACAATGGAGTAGGTTACCTACATGATCAAAAGGTGTAATACTCTGACACTTGAGAGCAAATGCAGATCAAACACAAGGAAATGGTGTTCCATTTCCTCTTGACAGATATCGAGTTTACCATTTTAAACTTTTAGTACAAAATCAAGTGTTGAATTCGAAACGGAAGTCCAGCATGAATGCATTGTTTGTAACTAAAGATAGGGGATACTTCGGAAAAACTACCAAGGTTTTGTCTATTACCATCTGTGCTGGTGGAAAACACAGTCCACTTTAACTGGATATTACATTTTCAAAGAAATCAGAGTTCTGTTGACCCATATTAAGTGCCTTACTACTGAAATTCAAGAGGGGAAAGACTAGGCAATGAAATCCAGTTTCCCTAGATTTTATGGAAGGTGGAAAAAAACATCCCAGCCTGTTTGTTCAAAACTAAATTAATTTAGAAGTGTAGAACAACACCTGGCCAACAACAATTTAGATCCACTTTGCTAATACTGCAGAAAGACACGCTTACACATAACCAAGCTACAATTCATTGTCAAGAAACTGGTAAAAGGTTGACTTAGATGTGGGGATGGGTGTTCTCCACAGATCACTTGCTTCAGCCACCATATTTTATCTAGAATATAAGTCATGCTTCTGCCCTCCTGGTGCTAGCATGCTAAGAAGGTTACAATTACAGTACCAAATATCGCCGTCAAGCTAAACAACATAGCATGAAGCGGAATTAACATCTAGGCCACATGGCATGCCTCTTAACTAAAAGTCATCTAAAAAAAGGCGTCCAGCTTGCAGCGGTTCACAGAGCAAGCAGTAATTGCGAAGCACGATACTGAAAACTGCAGCACATATGTACACGCTGCGAGCGAGGAGGGAGCGAGCGGGGTACCTACTCCGAGCAGAGACTTGGACTGGATGGTGTTCATCACGATCCCTTCGTCCCGCGCGATGCGATCCACCATCTCGAACCCCACCTAATCACACGCAGACGCACACACAGGCGAAGTGAGGGGGAGGCATGTCATCTCGAATCGGAGGGGGGAGGGGCGGGGGCGGGGGCGAAGGGGTGTACGCACGTTGTGGCGAGTGCCGTGGTACTTGCTGCCGGGGTTGCCGAGGCCGGCGATGAGCCAGGGCGTGTACTCCACCGGCTTGTCGGCGGGGTCGGGGACGGAGGCGACGACGGCGAGGCGAGTGCGTCGGAACGGGGCCCTCAGGGGTCGGCGGCTGCGGGGGTCTGGGGATGAGGAGAAGAGGACGGGCGAGGCGAGGTGGGCGGTGGCGGTGGCGGTGGCGGTGGGAGTGGCCATGGCGAGCGACATGGCGGGGGGAGAGGAGTGGCAAGATAGGGCGAGGCCGAGGGCGAGGGGGGGAATGAAAATATCTCGAGGCGGGGAACAGGTTAGGCGGGCCGGAAGCATACGTGGGTTGGGCTGTATGCGCGTAAGTCTCTCTCTAGCTTTTTTTTTTTCATCGAAAGCTAGAACTTTATTTCAGAATCATTCGGTTACAATCTGCCCGAAGGCTAACAAGGAGGAAATCGGGGCTCTGCTCTAACCAGCACTCCGTGGCCTCGAGAGAGCAAGCACGTTGTGCACACGAGTGAGCCGGAGTATTGAACTCCCTGCTGACATGGTGAACCGAAAAGGAAACAAAATTGAGGACTATATCATCTAGTTCTCGTAAGATAGGCGCGGCTACCGACCGAGAGTTGCCGCGCGAGTTCCATTGGGTGACCAGCTCCATGCTATCGACCTCCATGATCACATGTGACATCCCGCGAAGCTGAGCAAAGATCACACCCTCCCGGAAGGCTAGTAGTTCAGCGATGAAAGGATCTGAAACGCCATCTAGCGGCTTGCACCAAGCCCCAATGAAGGATAAATGGGACCGGGCAACACCACCAGCTCCGCCTGTTGATCCATCCGGGAAGACCGATCCATCAGTGTTGATGGTAATCCACCCCGCGTCAGGGGGTCTCCAGCCCTGTCCCGCCTGCATCCTTGTGCGACGAACAGGTAACTCCAGCAAAGATAGGGTTTCATGGATCCATTTGATTGCCTGAACAGGATCATATCCATTAATTGCATGCGAATATTAGGTATGCTATTATTTGTGTGTTATTTTTATGATTAGTGCAATATTTGGTATGATATTAGTTGCACGTTAAACACGTTAAATGTTCGCCATTGGAGCAGTCTAAGTTGTTGGATTGATTTAGTTCGATGGCCGAGATCAGTTGGATCTGTCTCTTTGGGTCTTTTTATATTAATATAGATATAGATGTATTCAAAAACTTTTTAACGTGTATTCAAAAAGTGTTCAACATATAACTGAAAACAATGTATTCAGAAAATATTGAAACAAGAATTTTTTTTTTAAATGTTCATGATGTATTTTAGAAAAATGTTGAAGGTGTATTTGAAAAATATTCCAGATGTATTAGAAAAATGTTCAACATGTATTCAATTTTTTTAACATCCATTCAAAAACAATATTCAAATTTGTAATTCAAAAATAATTATCATGTATTTTAAAAATAATCAACGTATATAAAAAGTGTTCAATGTCTAACGAGAAATATACAATGTGTATTTTAAACAGTCGACATGTATTTGAAAAAAGATAAAAGAAATTAAAAACAAAAAGAACAAAATAAAAATAAAAAAACAATAAAAACGATAATCAAAAACATGGAAATGGAAAAGGAAAAAAACAAGTGAAACCTACCCAAAATCGGCATCCACACAAGCCATGGAATGACCTAAAATCAACTCTGTGTCGATTCAACACGACCTAAAATAACATTTTGGTATATAGTGTGTACAAAGTCAAGCTATTAGGTATGTGTTAACTTCATGTGATATTGGTATCCTGTTGTACCCTCGGTTTTGAATAGTAGTGTTGTTGAAAACCTCATTTAGCATCAGTGTGGTTCATTTAACTGGTGCATGTGAAATCACAATATTGGCGATTTAGAACTAAATGTAAATTTTGTTTGCCGGATTTGCATCATACATCTAGATCAAATCAATGTGGGAAATCCTTTGAGGTTGTTAACATTTTCTCATGTGTATATAGAAATTCCAGATCATTTTGTCTTTTATATTTAACTAATGTGCATGCTTCATTATTTTCTCAAGATAGACAGATGCAGCAACGTGCGCTTCTATGATCTAGTTGATCATTAAAATGAACACACCAAGTGTACGTTAGAGAAAGTCAGGCCATTTAATCATAGTCATCAAATGTTTGTCCATGATCTGGCCTCCTTCATTCGACATGCATATTTTGATTGATACCAATTTAAAACATATGCAATTACAATAAAACATCACCAGATTTTTAATTAATTGTTACATCCAATCGATCCCAAAATTGATGGTTTGGCTGTACGTGTCAAAAACGTAATTCTACTCCAGTTCGACGTCTGTGGCAAAGACCTCACTCATCGGCACCTCCATTGCCCGAAGCACTTCAACAAGTCCGCACGGTAGGCTCGGACAATCTTCGCCGCATCGAGATCTAACCCCGACCTCTTTAGGAACAACATCTTGGAGTCCACCAAAGCGACCTTGATCTCAAGATTCTTATCTTGGATCTTGAACTTCTTGTCTTGCATCTCCATGAACTTATTAAACCTCTCAGCCGTCTTTGACTCCTTCACCTCACGACATTTGACACATGCCTCCTCCTTCTTCGCCATGATGTGCTCGAACTTCTTGGTCATCTTGGTTGTCGCCCCTTCTCGCTTCACAAAGATCTCTCCCAGCCGTGTGCGGTGCCCCCTCCACCATAATCCACCTCGGTCATACTGTAGCGGTGCTTAGGCAAAGCCCTACCATGGTAGCTTCATCAACATCGTCACCACGTCATCGTGCTGACGAAACTCTTCCCCGAGCTCTACTGAATCATGAATTCGCGGGACGTCACCGAGCTGAACGTTTGCTGAACGCGGAGGTGCCGTACGCTCGGTACTGAGGATCGGTCGATCGTGAAGACGTACGAATACATCAACCGCGTTGTCATAACGCTTCCGCTTAACGGTCTACGAGGGTACGTGGACGACACTCTCCCCTTCTCGTTGCTATGCATCACCATGATCCTGTTGGGGAACGTTGCAGAAAACAAAAAAATTTCCTACGTTTCACCAAGATCAATCTATGGAGTCAACTAGCAACGAGAGGAGAGTGCATCTACATACCCTTGTAGATCGCGAGCGGAAGCGTTCAAGAGAACGGGGATGATGGAGTCCTACTCGCCGTGATCCAAATCACCGATGACCAAGTGCCGAACGGACGGCACCTCCGCGTTCAACACACGTACGGAGCGGATGACGTCTCCTCCTTCTTGATCCAGCAAGGGGGGAGGAGAGGTTGATGAAGATCTAGCGGCACGACGGCGTGGTGGTGGATGCGGCAGTGAACGCAGCAGGGCTTCGCCGAGCTTCTGCGAGAGGGAGAGGTGTAGCAGGGGAGAGGGAGGCGCCAAGACTTGAGGTGTGGCTGCCATCCCTCCCCCCCTTTATATAGGCCCCCTAGGGAGGGTGCGCCGGCCCTAGGAGATGGGATCTCCTGGGGGGGTCAAGGGGTGGAGTACCCCCCCAAGGCAAGTGGAGGCACCCCCTCCCCTAGGGTTCCCAACCCTAGGCGCATGGGGGGGCCCAAGGGGGGGCGCACCAGCCCACTATGGGCTGGTTCCCCTCCCCACTTCAGCCCATGGGGCCCTCCGGGATGGGTGGCCCCTCCCGGTGGACCCCCGGGACCCATCCGGTGGTCCCGGTACAATACCGGTGACCCCGAAACTTTCCCGATGGCCGAAACTACACTTCCTATATATAATTCTTCACCTCCGGACCATTCCGGAACTCCTCGTGACGTCCAGGATCTCATTCGGGACTCCGAACAACTTTCGGATTACTGCATACTCATATCTATACAACCCTAGCGTCACCGAACCTTAAGTGTGTAGACCCTACGGGTTCGGGAGACAAGCAGACATGACCGAGACGACTCTCTGGTCAATAACCAACAGCGGGATCTGGATACCCATGTTGGCTCCCACATGCTCCTCGATGATCTCATCGGATGAACCACGATGTTGAGGATCTAATCAATCCCGTACTCAATTCCCTTTGTCAATCGGTACGTTACTTGCCCGAGACTCGATCGTCGGTACCCCAATACCTTGTTTAGTCTCGTTACCGGCAAGTCACTTTACTCGTACTGCAATGCATGATCCCGTGATCAACCACTTGATCACATTGAGCTCATTATGATGATGCATTACCGAGTGGGCCCAGAGATACCTCTCCGTCATACGGAGTGACAAATCCCAGTCTCGATTCGTGCCAACCCAACAGACACTTTCGGAGATACCTGTAATGTACCTTTATAGTCACAAAGTTACGTTATGACGTTTGGCACACCCAAGGCACTCCTACGGTATCCAGGAGTTGCACAATCTCATGGTCTAAGGAAATGATACTTGACATCCAAAAAAGCTACAGCAAACGAACTACACGATCTTTGTGCTATGCTTAGGTTTGGGTCTTGTCCATCACATCATTCTCCTAATGATGTGATCCCGTTATCAATGACACCCCCATGTCCATAGCCAGGAAACCATGACTATCTGTTGATCAACGAGCTAGTCAACTAGAGGCTCACTAGGGACACATTGTGGTCTATGTATTCACACATGTATTACGATTTCTGGATAATACAATTATAGCATGAATAATAGACAATTATCATGAACAAGGAAATATAATAATCATTTTATTATTGCCTCTAGGGCATATTTCCAATAGTCTCCCACTTGCACTAGAGTCAATCATCTAGTTACATTGTGATGAATCGAACACCCATGGAATTCTGGTGTTGATCATGTTTTGCTCTAGGGAGAGGTTTAGTCAACGGATCTGCTACATTCAGGTCTGTATGTACTTTACAAATCTCTATGTCTCCATTTTGAACACTTTCACGAATGGAGTTGAAGCGACGCTTGATATGCCTGGTCTTCCTGTGAAACCTGGGCTCCTTGGCAAGGGCAATAGCTCCAGTGTTGTCACAGAAGAGAGTCATCGGGCCCGACGCATTGGGTATGACTCCTAGGTCGGTAATGAACTCCTTCACCCAGACTGCTTCGTGTGCTGCCTCCGAGGCTGCCATGTACTCCGCTTCACATGTAGATCCCGCCACAACGCTTTGCTTGCAACTGCACCAGCTTACTGCCCCACCATTCAAAATATACACGTATCCGGTTTGTGACTTAGAGTCATCCAGATCTGTGTCGAAGCTAGCATCGACGTAACCCTTTACGACGAGCTCTTCGTCACCTCCATAAACGAGAAACATTTCCTTAGTCCTTTTCAGGTACTTCAGGATATTTTTGACCGCTGTCCAGTGTTCCATGCCGGGATTACTTTGGTACCTTCCTACCAAACTTAAGGCAAGGTTTACATCAGGTCTGGTCACAGCATAGCATACATGATAGACCCTATGGCCGAGGCATAGGGGACGACACTCATCTTTTCTCTATCTTCTGCCGTGGTCGGGCATTGAGCCAAGCTCAATCTCGTACCTTGCAATACAGGCAAGAACCCCTTCTTTGACTGATCCATTTTGAACTTCTTCAAAATCTTGTCAAGGTACGTACTCTGTGAAAGACCAATGAGGTGTCTCAATCTATCTCTATAGATCTTGATGCCTAATATATAAGCAGCTTCTCCAAGGTCCTTCATTGAAAAACACTTGTTCAAATAGGCCTTTATGCTTTCCAAGAATTCTATATCATTTCCCATCAACAGTATGTCATCCACATACAATATGAGAAATGCTACAGAGCTCCCACTCACTTTCTTGTAAATGCAGGCTTCTCCATAAGTCTGCATAAACCCAAACGCTTTGATCATCTCATCAAAGCGAATGTTCCAACTCCGAGATGCTTGCACCAGCCCATAAATCAAGCGTTGGAGCTTGCACACCTTGTCAGCATTCTTAGGATCGACAAAACCTTCCGGCTGCATCATATACAATTCTTCCTTAAGGAAACCATTAAGGAATGCCGTTTTGACGTCCATTTGCCATATCTCATAATCATAGAATGCGGCAATTGCTAACATGATTCGGACGGACTTCAGCTTCGCTACGAGTGAGAAAGTCTCATCGTAGTCAACCCCTTGAACTTGTCGATAACCCTTAGCGACAAGCCGAGCTTTATAGATGGTCACATTACCATCCGCGTTTGTCTTCTTCTTAAAGATCCATTTATTTTCTATGGCTCGCCGATCAACTGGCAAGTCAGTCGAAGTCCATACTTCGTTTTCATACATGGATCCTATCTCGGATTTCATGGCTTCCAGCCATTTGTCGGAATCCGGGCCCGCCATCGCTTCTTCATAGTTCGAAGGTTCACCGTTGTCTAACAACATGATTTCCAAGACAGGGTTGTCGTACCACTCTGGTGCGGAACGTGTCCTTGTGGACCTACGAAGTTCAGTAGCAACTTGATCTGAAGTTTTATGATCATCATCATCAACTTCCTCTCTAGTCGGTGCAAGCACCTCAGGAACATTTTCTTGAGCTGCGCCACTTACCGGTTCAAGAGGTAATACTTCATCAAGTTCTACCTTCCTCCCACTTATTTCTTTCGAGAGAAACTCTTTCTCTAGAAAGGACCCATTCTTGGCAACAAAGATCTTGCCTTCGGATCTGAGGTAGAAGGTATACCCAACAGTTTCTTTAGGGTATCCTATGAAGACGCATTTTTCCGACTTGGGTTCGAGCTTTTCAGGTTGAAGTTTCTTGACATAAGCATCGCATCCCCAAACTTTTAGAAACGACAGCTTAGGTTTCTTCCCAAACCATAATTCATACGGTGTCGTCTCAATGGATTTCGACGGAGCCCTATTTAAAGTGAATGCGGCAGTCTCTAAAGCATAGCCCCAAAATGATAGCGGTAAATCGGTAAGAGACATCATAGATCGCACCATATCTAATAGAGTGCGATTACGACGTTCGGACACACCATTACGCTGAGGTGTTCCAGGCGGCGTGAGTTGTGAAACTATTCCACATTTTCTTAAGTGTGTGCCAAATTCGTGACTCAAGTATTCTCCCCCACGATCTGATCGCAAGAACTTGATTTTCCTGTCACGTTGATTCTCAACCTCACTCTGAAATTCCTTGAACTTTTCAAAGGTCTCAGACTTGTGTTTCATTAAGTAGACATACCCATATCTACTCAAGTCATCAGTGAGGGTGAGAACATAACGATAGCCACCGCGAGCCTCAACACTCATTGGACCGCACACATCAGTATGTATGATTTCCAATAAGTTGGTTGCTCGCTCCATTGTTCCTGATAATGGAGTCTTGGTCATTTTACCCATGAGGCATGGTTCACACGTGTCAAATGATTCGTAATCAAGAGACTCTAAAGTCCATCTGCATGGAGCTACTTCATGCGTTTGACACCTATGTGACCAAGGCGGCAGTCCCACAAGTATGTGGGACTATCATTATCAACCTTACATCTTTTGGTATTCACACTATGAATATGTGTAGCATTACGCTCGAGATTCATTAAGAATAAACCATTCACCATCGAAGCATGACCATAAAACATATCTCTCATATAAATAGAAGAACCATTATTCTCGTATTTAAATGAGTAGCCATCTCGTATTAAACGAGATCCTGATACAATGTTCATGCTCAAAGCTGGCACTAAATAACAATTATTGAGGTTTAAAACTAATCCCGTAGGTAAATGTAGAGGTAGCGTGCCGACGGCGATCACATCGACCTTGGAACCATTCCCGACGCGCATCGTCACCTCGTCCTTCGCCAGTCTCCGCTTATTCCGCAGCTCCTGCTTTGAGTTACAAATGTGAGCAACCGCACCGGTATCAAATACCCAGGAGCTACTATGAGTACTGGTAAGGTACACGTCAATTACATGTATATCACATATACCTTTTGTGATGCCGGCCTTCTTGTCCGCTAAGTATTTGGGGCAGTTCCGCTTCCAGTGACCACTTCCCTTGCAATAAAAGCACTCAGTCTCGGGCTTGGGTCCATTCTTTGGCTTCATCCCGGCAGCTTGCTTACCGGGCGCGGCAACTCCCTTGCCGTCCTTCTTGAAGTTCTTCTTACCCTTGCCTTTCTTGAACTTTGCGGTTTTATTCACCATCAACACTTGATGTTCCTTTTTGACTTCTACCTCTGCTGATTTCAGCATTGCAAATACTTCAGGAATAGTCTTTTCCATCCCCTGCATATTGAAGTTCATCACAAAGCTCTTGTAGCTTGGTGGAAGCGACTGAAGGATTCTGTCAATGACCGCGTCATCCGGGAGATTAACTCCCAGCTGAGTCAAGCGGTTATGCAACCCAGACATTTTGAGTATGTGCTCACTGACAGAACTATTTTCCTCCATCTTACAGCTGAAGAACTTGTCGGAGACTTCATATCTCTCGACCCGGGCATGAGCTTGGAAAACCATTTTCAGCTCTTCGAACATCTCATATGCTCCGTGTCGCTCAAAACGCTTTTGGAGCCCCGGTTCTAAGCTGTAAAGCATGCCGCACTGAACGGGGGAGTAATCATCAGCACGTGTCTGCCAAGCGTTCATAACGTCTTGGTTCTGTGGGACGGGTGCGTCACCTAGCGGTGCTTCTAGGACATAATCTTTCTTGGCAGCTATGAGGATGATCCTCAGGTTCTGGACCTAGTCCGTATAGTTGCTTCCATCGTCTTTCAGCTTGGTTTTCTCTAGGAACGCGTTGAAGTTGAGGACAACGTTGGCCATTTGATCTACAAGACATATTGTAAAGATTTTAGACTAAGTTCATGATAATTAAGTTCATCTAATCAAATTATTCAATGAACTCCCACTTAGATAGACATCCCTCCAGTCATATAAGTATAACATGATCCGAGTTGACTAGGCCGTGTCCGATCATCACGTGAGACGGACTAGTCAACATCGGTGAACATCTTCATGTTGATCGTATCTTCTATACGACTCATGCTCGACCTTTCGGTCTTCTGTGTTCCGAGGCCATGTCTGTACATGCTAGGCTCGTCAAGTCAACCTAAGTGTATTGCATGTGTAAATCTGTCTTACACCCTTTGTATGTGAACGTTGGAATCTATCACACCCGATCATCACGTGGTGCTTCGAAACAACAAACTGTCGCAACGACGCACAGTTAGGGGGGACACTTTCTTGAAATTATTATGAGGGATCATCTTATTTACTACCGTCGTTCTAAGTAAACAAGATGCAAAAACATGATAAACATCACATGCAATCAAATAATAGTGACATGATATGGCCAATATCATATAGCTCCTTTGATCTCCATCTTGGGGCTCCATGATCATCTTGTCACCGGCATGACACCATGATCTCCATCATCGTGTCTTCTTGAAGTTGTCTCGTCATCTATTACTTCTACTACTATGGCTAACACTTTAGCAATAAAGTAAAGTAATTTACATGGCGTTTCTCAATGACACGCAGGTCATACAAAAAATAAAGACAACTCCTATGGCTCCTGCCGGTTGTCATACTCATCGACATGCAAGTCGTGATTCCTATTACAAGAACATGATCAATCTCATACATCACATATATCATGTTGGAAATATGCCCTAGAGGCAATAATAAATTAGTTATTATTATATTTCATTGTTCATGATAATCGTTTATTATCCATGCTAGAATTGTATTGATAGGAAACTCAGATACATGTGTGGATACATAGACAACACCATGTCCCTAGTAAGCCTCTAGTTGACTAGCTCGTTGATCAATAGATGGTTACGGTTTCCTGACCATGGACATTGGATGTCGTTGATAACGGGATCACATCATTAGGAGAATGATGTGATGGACAAGACCCAATCCTAAGCCTAGCACAAAGATCGTGTAGTTCGTATGCTAAAGCTTTTCTAATGTCAAGTATCATTTCCTTAGACCATGAGATTGTGCAACTCCCGGATACCGTAGGAGTGCTTTGGATGTGCCAAACATCACAACGTAACTGGGTGGCTATAAAGGTACACTACAGGTATCTCCGAAAGTATCTGTTGGGTTGGCACGAATCGAGACTGGGATTTGTCACTCCGTGTAACGGAGAGGTATCTCTGGGCCCACTCGGTAGGACATCATCATAATGTGCACAATGTGACCAAGGAGTTGATCACGGGATGATGTGTTACGGAACGGGTAAAGAGACTTGCCGGCAACGAGATTGAACAAGGTATCGGGATACCGACGATCGAATCTCGGGCAAGTACAATACCGCTGGACAAAGGGAATTGTATACGGGATTGATTGAATCCTTGACATCGTGGTTCATCCGATGAGATCATCGTGGAACATGTGGGAGCCAACATGGGTATCCAGATCCCGCTGTTGGTTATTGACCGGAGAGTTGTCTCGGTCATGTCTGCATGACTCCCGAACCCGTAGGGTCTACACACTTAAGGTTCAATGACGCTAGGGTTATAGGGAAAGTATGTACGCGGTTACCGAATGTTGTTTGGAGTCCCGGATGAGATCCCGGACGTCACGAGGAGTTCCGGAATGGTCCGGAGGTAAAGATTAATATATAGGAAGTATGGTTTTGGCCACCGGAAGTGTTCCGGGCATCATCGGTAGTGTACCGGGACCACCGAAGGGGTCCGGGGGTCCACCGGGTGGGGCCACCAGCCCCGAAGGCTTACATGGGCCAATAATGGGAAGGTACCAGCCCCTAGGTGGGCTGGGGCGCCTCCCACCAAGGCCCAAGGCGCCTCCAAGAGGAGAGGGGGGCAAACCCTAGGGCAGATGGGCCCTAAGGCCCACCTCAGGTGCGCCTCCCCCTCCCCCCCTTATGGCCGCCACCCTAGATGGGATCTAGGGCTGCCGCCACCCCTAGGGAGGAAACCCTAGGTGGGGGCGCAGCTCTCCCTCTCCCCCTATATATAGTGGAGGCAAAGGGGCAGTACAACACATGAAGTTCCTCCCCTGTTGGCGTAGCCCTACCCCTCTCCCTCCTTGTCTCTCATAGTGCTTGGCGAAGCCCTGCTGGAGTCCCGCGCTCCTCCACCACCACCACGCCATCGTGCTGCTGCTGGATGGAGTCTTCCCCAACCTCTCCTTCTCCCCTTGCTGGATCAAGGCGTAGGAGACGTCACCGGGCTGTACGTGTGTTGAACGCGGAGGTGCCGTCCGTTCGGCACTAGGATCATCGGTGATTTGGATCACGACGAGTACGACTCCATCAACCCCGTTCACTTGAACGCTTCCGCTTAGCGATCTACAAGGGTATGTAGATGCACTCTCCTTTCCTTCGTTGCTAGATTACTCCATAGATTGATCTTGGTGATGCGTAGAAAATTTTGAATTTCTGCTACGTTCCCCAACAGTGGCATCAGAGCTAGGTCTATGCGTAGTTACTATGCACGAGTAGAACACAAAGTAGTTGTGGGCTTCGATATTGTCAAATATCTTGCCGTTACTAGTCTTATCTTGATTCGGCGGCATTGTGGGATGAAGCGGCCCGGACCAACCTTACACGTACGCTTACGTGAGACCGGTTCCACCGACTGACATGCACTAGTTGCATAAGGTGGCTAGCGGGTGTCTGTCTCTCCCACTTTAGTCGGATCGAATTCGATGAACAGGGTCCTTATGAAGGGTAAATAGAAATTGGCAATTCACGTTGTGGTTTTGGCGTAGGTAAGAAACGTTCTTGCTAGAAACCTATAGCAGCCACGTAAAAAACTTGCAACAACAATTAGAGGACGTCTAACTTGTTTTTGTAGCAAGTGTTTTGTGATGTGATATGGCCAAAGGATGTGATGAATGATATATGTGATGTATGAGATGATCATGTTCTTGTAATAGGAATCACGACTTGCATGTCGATGAGTATGACAACCGGCAGGAGCCATAGGAGTTGTCTTTATTTATTTATGACCTGCGTGTCAACATAAACGTCATGTAATTACTTTACTTTATTGCTAAAGCGTTAGCCATAGTAGTAGAAGTAATAGATGACGAGACAACTTCAAGAAGACACGATTATGGAGATCATGATGATGGAGATCATGGTGTCATGCCGGTGACAACGATGATCATGGAGCCCTGAAGATGGAGATCGAGAGGAGCAAAATGATATTGGCCATATCATGTCACTATTTGATTGCATGTGATGTTTATCATGTTTTACATCTTATTTGCTTAGAACGACGGTAGCTTAAATAAGATGATCCCTCACTAAAATTTCAAGAAAGGTGTTCCCCCTAACTATGCACCGTTGTGAAGGTTCGTTGTTTCGAAGCACCACGTGATGATCGGGTGTGATAGATTCTAACGTTCGAATACAACGGGTGTAAGCCAGATTTACACAGCAAAAACACTTAGGTTGACTTGACGAGCCTAGCATGTACAGACATGGCCTCGGAACACGGAAGACCGAAAGGTCGAGCATGAGTCGTATAGAAGATACGATCAACATGAAGATGTTCACCGATGTTGACTAGTCCGTCTCACGTGATGATCGGACACGGCCTAGTTGACTCGGATCATGTTTCACTTAGATGACTAGAGGGATGTCTATCTGAGTGGGACTTCATTAAATAATTTGATTAAATGAACTCAATTATCATGAACATAGTCTAAATTTTCTTTGCAAATATGTTGTAGATAAATAGCTCACGTTGTAGCTCCCTGTTTCAATACGTTCCTAGAGAAAGACCAAGTTGAAAGATATTATAAGCACTAATGCGGACTAGGTCCGTAGTCCGAGGAGTGTCCTCACTGCTACACAGAAGGCTTACGTCTTTGATGCACCGCTCGATGTGCAAACCCCTACAACGTCGTCTATGGATGTTGTGAACACCTGACAGACACATCCTGATGACTACTTGATAGTTTAGTGCACCATACTTTACGGCTTAGAATCGGGATTCCAATGACGTTTTGAACGCCATAGAACATATGTGATGTTCCAAGAGCTGAAATTGGGATTTCAGGCTCATGCCCGTGTTGAGAGGTGTGAGACCTCTGACAAGTTCTTTTGCCAACAAGATGGAGGAGAATAGCTCAGCTAGTGAGCATGTGCTCAGAATGTCTGGGTGCTACAATCACTTAAATCAAGTGGGAGTTAAACTTCCAGATAAGATAGTGATTGATAGAGTTCTCTAGCCACTATCACTAAGCTACTAGATCTTCATGATGAACTATGACATGCAAGGGATGGAGTTGATCCCGGAGCTGTTCACGGTGCTTAAGACCACAAAAGGTAGAAATCAAGAAGGAGCATCAAGTGTTGATGGTTTAACAAGACCACTGGTTTCAAGAAGGGCAAGGGCTAGAAGGGAAACTTCATGGATGGAAAACCAGTTGCCGCTCCAGTGAAGGAACCCAAGGTTGAACCCAAACCCGAGACTGAGTGATTCTATTGTAAGGGGAACGGTCACTGGTAGCGGAATTACCCCAAATGCATGGTAGATAAGAAGGCTAGCAACTTCAACAAAGTATATACGTGTTATTAATGTGTACCTCGCTAGTACTCCTGGTAGCACCTGGGTATTGGATACCGGTTCAGTTGGTATTACTGGTGACTTGAAGCAAAAGCTACGGACTAAACGGAGACTGGCTAAGGGCGAGGTGACGATGTGTGTTGGAAGTGTTTCCAAAGTTGATGAGATCACCATCGCACGCTCCATCTGCCTTCGGGATTAGTATTGAACCTAGATAAATGTTATCAGGTGTCTACGTTGAGCATGAATATGATTAGATCATGTTCATTGCAATACGGTCATTCATTTAAGTTAGAGAATAATGGTTATTCTGTTTACATGAATGATACCTTTTATGGTCATGCACCCTATGTGAATGGTTCATTGAATCTCGGTCGTGGTAATACACATGTTCACGCCAAAAGATGTAGAGTTAATAATGATAGTACCACTTTCTCGTGGCACTGCCGCTTAGGTCATATTGGCGTAAGATGCATGAGGAAACTCCATGTCGATGGATGTTTGGAGTCACTTGATTTTGAATCGCTTGACACATGCGAGCCATGCCTCATGGGCAGGATGACTAAGACCCCGCTTTCAGGTACAATGAAACGGGCAAGTGACTTGTTGGAAATCATACATGCTGATGCGTGTGATCCAATGAGAATTGAAGCGTGCGGTGGATATCGCTATTTTCTCATCTTCACTGACGATTTGAGTAGATATAGGTATATTTACTTAATGAAGCACAAGTCTGAAACGTTTGAAAAGTTCAAGCGATTTCAGAGTGAAGTTAAGAATCATCATAACAAAGAAGATCATGTTCCTACGATCTGATCAAAGGGGATTTTCTGAGTTATGAGTTTGGCAAAACACTTAAGACATTGTGGAATTGTTTCACAATTGAAGCCACCTGGAACACCACTGGGTTATGGTGTGTCCGGACATCGTAATCGAACCTTATGAGATATGGTGCGATCTATGATGTCTCTTACCAATCTACCGTTTTCATTTTGAGGTTATGCGTTAGAGACAGCTGCATTCACTTTAGATAGGACACCATATAAGTCCGTTGAGACGACGCCGTGTGAACATTGGTTTGGCAAGAGACCAAAGTTGTCGTTTCTTAATGTTTGGGGTTGCGATGCTTAAGGCTTCAGCCGGAGAAGCTCGAACCCAAAGCGGACAAACACATATTCATAGGATACCCAAGGGTGACAGTTGGGTATACCTTCTATCTCAGATCCGAGGGCAAATTGTTTGTCGCTAAGAACGGGTCCTTTCTCGAGAAGGAGTTTCTCTCGAAAGAATTGAGTGGGAGGAAGATAGAACTTGATGAGGTTGTCGAACCTTTACTTCAACCAGAGAGTGACGCAACACAGAAAGATGTTTTCTGTGGCGCCTACGTCTGTTGAATAGGAAGTTAATGATAGTGATCATGAAGCTTTGGATCAAGTTGCTATCGAACCTCGTAGGTCGACAAGGATATGTACTACTCCTAAGTGGTACGGTAATCCTGTCTTGGATATCATGTTGTTAGACAACAATGAACCTACGAGCTATGGAGAAGCGATGGTGGGCCCGTATTCCGACAAATGGTTAGAACCATGAAATCCGAGATAGGATCCATATATGGACTTTGGTGGACTTGCCCAATGATCGGCAAGCCATTGAGATAAATGGATCTTTAAGAAGAAGACGGACGTGGGCGGTAATGTTACCGTCTATGAAGCTCGACTTGTGGGAAAGAGTCTTTTCACAAGTTCAAGGAGTTGACTACGATGAGAATTTCTCACCCGTAGCGATGCTTAAGTCCGTCGGAATCATGTTAGCATTAGCTGTATTTTCCGATTATGAAATCTTACAGATGGATGTCAAAACAAGTTTTCTTACCAGTTTTCGTAAGAAAAGTTGTATGTGATACAATAAAAGGTTTTGTCAATCCTAAGGATGCTAAAAGGTATGCTGGCTCCAACAATCCTTCTATGGACTAGAGCAAGCATCTCGGAGTCGGAACATATGCTTTGATGGAGTGATCAAAGCTTTTAGGTTTATACAATGTTTGCTAGAAACTTGTATTTACAAGAAAGTGAGTGGGAGCACTACAACATTTCTGATAAGCATATGTGGATGACATATTGTAGATCCGAAATAATGTAGAATTTCTGGAAAGCATAAACGGTTGTTTGAAGAGTGTTTTTCAAAGGAAGACCTGGATAAAGCTGCTTACATATTGGGCATCAAGATCTATAGAGATAGATCAAGACGTCTGATGATACTCTCAAAGAACGCACACCTTGACATGTTTTTGAAGGAGTTCAAAATAGATCAGTCAAAGAAGGGGTTCTTACCTGAGTTGTAAGGTGTGAAGTTGAGTAAGACTCGAAGATTGACCACGGCAGAAGAAAGAGGAAGGACGAAGGCCGTCCCCTATGCTTTTGTCATAGGCTCTATACGGTATGCCATGCTGAGTGCCGCACCTGATGTGTGCCTTGCCACATATCTGGCAAGAGGGTACAAAGGTGATCTAGGAGTGGATCACCAGATAGCGGTCAAAATTATCCTTAAAGGAATAAGGAAATGTTTCTCGGTTATGGAGGTGATAAAGAGTTCGATGTAAAGAGTTACGTCGATGCAAGCTTAACACATATCCAGATAGCTCTGAGTAGAGATACCGGATACGTATAATGGAGCAACAATTTGGAATAGCTCCAAGTGGAACGTGGTAGCATCATCTACGATATGACATAAAGTTTTGTGAAGTACATAGGGATCTGAATATGGCAGGACCCGTTGACTACAACCTCTCTCACAAGCATAACATGATCAAACCCAGAACTTTTTGAGTGTTTATCAAATAGTGATGTGAACTAGATCATTGAGTCCAGTAGACTCTTGGATGTTGGTCACATGGCGATGTGACCTGTGAGTGTTAATCACATGGCGATGTCAACTAGATTATTGACTCTAGTGCAAGTGGGAGACTGTTGGAAATATGCCCTAGAGGCAATAATAAATTAGTTAAAATTATATTTCATTGTTCATGATAATCGTTTATTATCCATGCTAGAATTGTATTGATAGGAAACTCAGATACATGTGTGGATACATAGACAACACCATGTCCCTAGTAAGCCTCTAGTTGACTAGCTCATTGATCAATAGATGGTTACGGTTTCCTGACCATGGAAATTGGATGTCGTTGATAACGGGATCACATCATTAGGAGAATGATGTGATGGACAAGACCCAATCCTAAGCCTAGCACAAAGATCGTGTAGTTCGTATGCTAAAGCTTTTCTAATGTCAAGTATCATTTCCTTAGACCATGAGATTGTGCAACTCCCGGATACCGTAGGAGTGCTTTGGGTGTGCCAAACGTCACAACGTAACTGGGTGGCTATAAAGGTACACTACAGGTATCTCCGAAAGTATCTGTTGGGTTGGCACGAATCGAGACTGGGATTTGTCACTCCGTGTAACGGAGAGGTATCTCTGGGCCCACTCGGTAGGACATCATCATAATGTGCACAATGTGACCAAGGAGTTGATCACGGGATGATGTGTTACGGAACGAGTAAAGAGACTTGCCGGCAATGAGATTGAACAAGGTATCGGGATACCGACTGTCGGTGTACTAGGGTAGGGGTACCCTAGTATCCCGAACTTGTGCACGGGCAGTCGCAGCGTCCCGCGGCAAGGCTTGCCGGGTGACCGCCAAGGTCCTCCGTGGTTCCTTTGGAGCCATTCAAGAACAAAGTATCCAAGTCAAGGAGACAAGACCCCGGCAAGAGGAGCTTGCTGGGAAGGCCAACAAAGGCATCTCAAGACCCCGGCAAGAGGATCTTGCCGGGAAGGCCTACCAAGGCACTTCAAGGAACTTGCCACGGCGCGCCACGCGTCCCGGCAAGGCCTGGTGAGCGACAAGCTCCCGGACGCGACAAGACGACGACAGCGGCAAGGCGCTTGCCGCGGCAAGCCACCTCTCTGTGCCCGCGCTCCAGCGCATCCACCAACGTGTCGCTCTGGGACCCTTCCAGGCGCGCGTGGCGGGAGGCTGTGCAGCCAGCGGTGCGCGGTGACAAGCGGCGCTGACAAGTTTGCCATCGTGGCGAGCGGTGGCGTCCCTGGCGGTCCCTTTTTGCACTGTTTAGGCGACACAGACGGGCATTTAATACCCTTGTCCCCTGCCGTCACGGTTAGGTATGATACACTGTAGCAGGTAGCTGTACCTACCGCAGCACCTTCCCGTTTTTACCCTTGTCTACATTGCCACCTGTCGGTGACCCCTTGAGCATATAAAAGGAGGCCCATGCGCAACGTAGGGGGGGGGGGGGGTTAGCTGCTAGCTAGCTCAGAGAACATTCGCGCTCGGTCTCGTTAGCTGCTGGTGTGTACTGTAGCACTCCGCGCTCCCGAGCAAGAACTCAATACAAATCACAAAGCAGGAGTAGGGTTTTACGCATCCGTGCGGCCCGAACCTGGGTAAACCGCTCGTGTGCTTCGCCTCGATCCACTCTTTGCACGATCTCCGCCCCCGCCGAACCGAAAGGGACCCGGTCCGCCGGTCCCATAGGTGCCCGTGGATCAGTACCCCGGCATCTTTGGCACGCCAGGTAGGGGGCGCCGAGGTTGTGTGAACCAGATCTGGCGTCCACGCGAGCCAGATCTTCATCATCTTCATCGACATGCCGCCGAAGAAGAAGGTTTCGGAGGCGGCTGCTCCGTCCGCGCGAACCCACCATCGCCGGAGCAAACGGCTGATGGGGCAGGCGCCGGCGAAAGAACGGGCGTCGACGAGGGAGCTCACGGTGCTGCCAGGTCCAAGGACAAGGCTGCGCTGCCCATCGGCGGCGTAGCCGGCTCCCACAACGACCGGGCGCACTCCAAGACCTCGGCGTCCGTGCAAGCACCACGCCCATCTCAGGAGGCGCGGGACCGGCAGCGTCATGGTGCTCACAGTACCATGCGTTTGCTGGACCAAGATCGAGCTGGTGGATCTCGAAGTGCTCAAGACCACCATGCACGCCAACATGCTGGCGCGAGCGAGACACGGTCGCCTGGAAAGGATATTGCTCCTTCTAACGTGATTAGAAGTCCGAGCATATCCCGCTCCTCGCGCCGTTCGCCACCGCCACCCGCCACTGCAGCAGAAGCTTTGGCGCGAGCTCAACTGCTCCTGGACTACCCTCCAACGGCAGACAAGATCGACGACTGGAGGGCTACCATTCAGAGTCTCATCGGCTTCGCCAACGGCGACACTCAACGGCAGCCGAGCACGTCGCAGCCGCAGCCAATCAGCCAGGCACGAGCCGGTGGCGACAAGACCGGTGGGGGTGCAACCACTGTGCACTCTCCGCCCCGAAGGCCAAGATCGCCGACTCGCCGGATCCACCTCGACAGCGACTCCACCGCGTCATCAGATCCGCGAACTCGTCGCGATCAGCGCCAAGTCCTTCAAGAACGACAACAAGAAGACGCTCGTACTCGCATCGAGCGCCGAAGAGAAGCGCAGCGTCAATCAGACCAGCGCGCTGGGCCCTCTGTCGACATGCATGCGCCAGGGGAACCAGGCGACTTGCCGTACACGGTAGGTTGCCCTGCGTTCACTCGTGAGCTGCGGCAAGTCCAGTGGCCCAGCACGAAGAATTTCAAACCAGACGTACCAGAGAAGTACGACGGCAAGACGCATCCGTCGGAGTTCCTCAGCATCTACACCATCGCGGTGCAGGCTGCCGGGGGGCGGGACGACAAGATCCTTGCCAACTACTTCCCGCTGGTGCTCAAGCCCAACGTCAGGTCCTGGCTCATGCACTTGCCGGACAACTCCATATCCTCCTGGGCAGACCTATGCCATCAGTTTGTCGGCGCCTTTACAGGCGGCCACAAACCTCATGGCCAAGAGAGTGACCTTCATCTGCTCGCCCAGAAGGAAGGAGAGCCCCTGCGCAAGTACATTCAGAGGTTCAGCCGTGTACAGTACAACATCTCAGACGTCCACCCCGCCGCGGTCATCAGCGCGTTCCATCAGAACGTGCGTAACCGCAGGATGCGGGAGGAGATGGCGATGTGCAGGATCAGAGACGTCAGTGAGCTGTATGCCCTGGCCGACAAGTGTGCACGCGCTGAGGAAGGGAGGAAACTCCCCGGAGAGAATACCGGAGCAGAAGGATCTGACAGCGAGGATGCTGCCCCGGCAAAGAAAAACCGACGGCGGAACAGGAAGAAGAAAGGCAAAGAAGTGCTAGTCGTTGAGCAGTCCCGCAATGAGGGTGGCGCCAAGAAAGCCAAGGTTGGTAGCTCCGGCAAGGAGATTGCCGCATGCACCAACTGCCAGGCTGTGGCGGTCGCCGACAAGCAGGACGGCACCGACAAGCAGTACTGCAAGATTCACGGCACCAAGGGCCATGACCTCCAAAGCTGCAAGAAGGTCGAGCAGCTTGTCCAGCAGCAAAAAGCTGAGTACGAGCGACGCGACAAGGAGAAGGCCCAAGGGGGTGCTGGAGAATCCGGCAAGAAGCACGCCGGCCGGGGAGGACGCAGCGGCAAGGCCAAGCAGCGGCAAGGAGACAGACCTCCCCGCGGCCGCGACAACGATGAAGACGACGACGACGACGAAGACATGGATGATGTTGAGACCAGTGAGCAGGAGTTCCAGAAAGCCACGGAGGTCTTGTGCGTTGACGGCGGTGCTTCTCTGCATACTTCACAACGTCAACTCAAGCAGTGGGTGCGAGAAGTCAATGCGGCAGAACCACCTATCGAGTCACGCAAGCTTCTGAAATGGTCCAGCACGCCTATCATCTTTGATATTGAGGACCACCCTGATCGCACAACTGCGGTCGGGTGCTTGCCGATGTTGGTTTCACCAACTATCCGCAACCTCAAGGTCACTAAGATGCTAGTTGACGGCGGGGCCGGCTTGAACCTGATCTCCTCCACTGTACTCCAGAAACTCCAGATCCCTGACAGCGAGCTCGAAGAGACCGGCACATTCCAAGGAATCAACCCGGGAAGGAGCAAGCCGAAGGGAAAGGTCACGTTGCCGGTAACATTTGGCAGCGAACTGAACTTCAGGACTGAGAGGGGCACTTTTGACGTTGCCGATATTCCATTGCCTTACAATGGGATACTTGGCCGTCCAGCACTCGCCAAGTTCATGGCGGCCTCTCACTATGCATACAATATGCTGAAGATGCCAGGCCCGATAAGCGTCATCTCTGTCCCCGGCATCTTTGGCGCGACCAAGTCCGGCAAGAGTTCTGATGCCCACTCCGGCAAGCGCACCTCTTCGGAGTGCTGGCTGCCGTCGAGGATGCACCATCAAGCTCCACCGGCAAGTGTAAGAAGACAATGGCGGCTCCGCCAGAGACGAAGAAGGTGTCCGCCAAGGAGGACGGCACTGGTGGTACCTTCACCATCAGTGCCACTCTGGACCCTAAATAGGAAAGCGCGCTCATTGCTTTCCTGCGGGCGAATGTCGACGTGTTTGCATGGCAGCCGTCTGACATCCCCGGTGTTCCCAGGAAAGTAATTGAGCACCATCTTGCCGTTTGTCCTCATGCGCGGCCCGTCAAGCAGAAGGTCAGGAAGCAAGCAGTGGAGCGCCAAGAATTCATCGCAGAAGAGATCAAGAAGTTGGAAGCAGCAGGCCTTGTCAGAGGAGTTCTTCATCCTACGTGGTTGGCCAATCCTGTAGTCGTGCGCAAGGCAAACGGGAAATGGAGACTTTGTATCGATTTTACCGATGTTAAAAAAGCTTGTCCCAAAGACCAATTTCCTTTGCCGCGCATTGACCAGATTGTTGACTCCATAGCTGGATGTGATTTGCTTTCATTTCTTGACGCATACTCAGGATATCATCAGATCTTCATGGCAGAAGAGGATGAGGAGAAGACTGCATTTATTACTCCATGTGGCACGTACTGTTTCATACGGATGCCTTTCGGATTAAAAAATGCTGGTTCAACATTTGCAAGAGTAGTCCATGTCGCTTTCGAACCACAAATACACAGAAATGTGGAGGCCTACATGGATGACATAGTGGTCAAGAGCAAGGACAGAGCAACTCTGATTCAAGATTTAGACGAGACCTTTGCAAATCTGCGCAAGATCAGCCTCAAGCTCAACCCAGAGAAGTGTGTGTTTGGAGTCCCCTCTGGCAAGCTTCTCGGGTTCTTCGTGTCTCAGCAGGGAATTGAAGCCAATCCCGACAAGATCAAGGCCATTGAGCAGAGTGAAGCACCCAAGCGCGTCAAGGATGTACAAAGACTTGCTGGTTGCGTGGCTGCTCTCAGCAGGTTTATCTCTAGGTCTGCTGAGCGCGCCCTGCCATTTTTCAAATTATTGAAAAAGGCAGGTCCAATGAAATGGACTCTGGAAGCGGAGGCTGCGCTGCAGGACTTGAAGAGATACCTGTCCTCCCCTCCAATACTTGTCGCACCTAAGCCACAAGAGAAGTTGCTGCTGTATATAGCGGCAACCAATCAAGTGGTTAGTGCTGCGTTAGTAGCAGAGAGGGAGGCAGATGACGAGCCCGCAACCACGGCAAGCACATCCAGCGACAAGCAGGAGGCTTCCCCGACAAGCTCTGGTCCCGACAAAGATGGATCTGCGCAGATGCACGAGGAGCTACAGAAGAAAATGGTGCAGCGCCCAGTTTACTTTGTCAGTTCCCTTCTGCAGGGGGCTAGGTCAAGGTACTCTGGCATGCAGAAATTGCTTTTCGGCCTTCTCATGGCCTCGAGAAAGCTGCGCCATTACTTCCAAGCACATGAGATCACAGTTGTCACTCGCTTTCCGCTGAAGAGGATACTGCAGAATCTAGAAGCGACAGGCAGGATTGTTGAGTGGGCACTGGAACTGTCAAGCTTTGGCCTCAAGTTTGAAAGTACTTCAACTATCCAAAGCAGAGCATTGGCAGAATTCCTAGCAGAATGGACGCCAACACCAGATGAAGAAATTCCAGAAACGAGCATCCCCGTCAAGGAAGCAAGCAAAGAGTGGCTGATGTACTTTGATGGTGCCTTTTCGCTCCAAGGCGCCGGCGCTGGCGTGCTGCTTGTCGCACCCACCGGAGAGCACCTCAAGTACGTGGTCCAGATGCACTTTCCCAAGGAGCAAGCAACAAACAATACTGCAGAGTATGAAGGCTTGCTTGCCGGTCTCAGGATCGCGGCAGACCTTGGGATCAAGAAGCTCATTGTCAGGGGTGACTCACAGCTTGTCGTCCGCCAAGTGAACAAGAACTATCAGAGTCCGTTGATGGAAGCTTACGTCGACGAAGTGAGAAAGCTAGAAGAGCACTTTGACGGCCTACAAACGGAGCATGTTCCAAGAGCTCAGAACGCCATTGCCGATGGCCTGTCAAAGTGCGCCGCACTTAAGTTACCTGTGGAACCAGGGATCTTTGTGCTCAAGCTGACTCAACCATCCGTAACGCCATCAACTGGACAGAGCAAGAAGAGGAAGTTGATTTCTGGTGACTATTTGCCGGTAGGGATTCCCGAAGCCACCGCCAAGAAGGTCCCCAAGATCAACGCCAAGAGCGCTGAGGAGCAGTCTGCTCCGGCAAGCCCTAGGGTTTGTTCCGTTGAAGCAGAAGCTCCCGACAAGTTTTGCTCCGGCAAGCTTGCCGGGGAACGTCAAGCTCCGGCAGACCCGCAGGTTCTCGCCGTAGAAGCGGATGTTCCCGCAGCAGCAAATTTGCCTTTAGTCCTTGTTGTCGAGCCACAAGCTCCAGCATGGGCGTGGCAGATTGTCCATTTCCTTCAGACAGGAGAACTTCCGAAGAGCAAGAAGAAGCGGAAAGAGTAGCCCGGCAGTCAAGTATGTACCAGTTTGTCGACAAGACACTGTACAGAAGAAGACTCAACGGTGTGAAATTGAAGTGTATTCACCGGGAAGACGGACAAAAGCTATTGGCAGAGATACATGGAGGCATATGTGGTCACCACATTGGCGCAAGAGCACTTGTCGGCAAAGCATTCCGGCAAGGCTTCTTTTGGCCGACAGCCCTCCAGGATGCAACTGCACAAGTAACCAAGTGTGAAGCGTGCCAGTTCCATTCCAAGCAGATACACCAACCAGCTCAAGCTCTCCAGACGATCCCTTTATCCTGACCATTTTCGGTCTGGGGGCTCGACATCCTCGGCCCCTTTCCCCGAGCTGTCGGGGGCTTTGAGTACTTGTACGTAGCAATCGACAAGTTCACAAAGTGGCCGGAAGTGGAACCAGTGAGGAAGGTGACAGCACAATCAGCAGTCAAGTTCTTTAGGTCGATTGTTTGCCGCTTCGGGATCCCTAACCGGATAATCACCGACAATGGTACACAATTCACGAGCCGCACCTTCATGCAGTACGTCCAAGACCTTGGCGCCAAGGTCTGCTTCGCTTCTGTTGCTCACCCGAGAAGCAACGGTCAAGCGGAGAGGGCAAATGCTGAAGTGCTGCGCGGGCTCAAGACCAGAACTTTCGACAGACTGCACAAGTGCGGAAGAAACTGGATCGAGGAGCTGCCAGTGGTTCTTTGGTCGATCAGAACGACGCCAAATCGAGCCACTGGCCAGACACCTTTCGCTCTAGTCTATGGAGCAGAGGCAGTTATCCCCACGGAACTCGTATACGGGTCACCTCGAGTGCTCGCTTATGATGAGCTTGAGCAAGAGCAACTGCGACAAGATGACGCGCTGCTCCTTGAGGAAGACCGTCTTCAGGCTGCTGTGCGAGCTGCTCGCTACCAGCAAGCTTTGCGCCGCTACCATAGCCGCAAAGTTAACGCCAGAAGTCTCGAGGAAGGCGACCTTGTTCTTCGGCGTGTTCAGTCCGCCAAGAATTCCAACAAGTTGACGCTGAAGTGGGAAGGCCCTTACCGGGTGAAACTAGTCACTAGGCCTGGCGCTGTCCGCCTTGAGACCGAAGGTGGCATTCCGGTGAACAACTCCTGGAACATCGAGCATCTTCGTAAATTTTACCCGTAAGGCGCGGTTGCCGGAACCTGTTCCGGCAACCACCTTTTGTACAAGTCTTGCCATGGTTGCATGTAATCCTTTGTACAAAGCCGGACGCAGACCCCGTGCATAAATAAAGCTCATGTGCTCCGCACATTTTGTCAATTTCATGCTTTCTATTTTTTGCATGTGTGATCTGACAGTTTGTGCAGCACCTACTCCCCGGTAAGCAATAACGAGCCGTAAGGCTCCATATCTTTATTTTCTTTTCTTTCTTTTTTCTCAAGAAAAAGAAGGTTCCCCTCGCCCACAAGTTTGCCGGGGGGGAAAGGAGAAGACGATGGTATGGACCAGGCGTCGTTCAAGAAAGTTTCGCCTTGCCGGGAAGCAAGAAAATTTCGCCTTGCCGGGAAGCAAACAACAAAAAAGCTAAGTTGCCAAAGTTTGAGCAATCAGATTTTTTTAATTTTTAAGTTATCTCCCTTGAACGACCGCACTTTGTATGGAAAACCTGTGCGCGGAGGAACCAACTCGTAGCTAGTTGCGCCCTTACTTTGTTTCGAGTCCGCTCAACAACTTAAGTGAGCTGCAACTAGTTGCGACAAGGTTTCTTGTTGGTAGCGGCACCGCCAGCAGGCTGCTGACGTCCCGCACTCAGCGCTCGCGGCTCAGGTGCCTACACCGACAAGTTCCCTAAAAGCGTAGGGCAAAAACATACAAAGGAAGGAATCAAGTAAAGGGAATAACATTGCGATCATTACCCAGAATAGAGTTATATTACAAAGATAGCTTGTCGCGGCTCTAATAGATTGTTTTCATAACATGATAAACAGCGACAAGGAAAGAAGAAATGGGTGGCCTAATCTACTCGATCGCCTTCGATCCTCTTGATCCCGCTCACCTTGTCCACAATGGGTGCGACAAGGGCCTTGAGCGCCTCCAGATCAGCATCCGGCGGCAGGGTCTTGAGGACGTTGGTGAGGTTGAGGCCCGGATTGCGGAAGGCCACCTTCACCAACACTTTCTGGAGAACTCCCGCGCAGATCTTGTGCGACTCGTCGGCCAGCTGCCTTGGGATCTTCTCCCGGAGCCGCTGAAGGGCCGTCGCCACGCCCTTGAAGAACAGGACGAGTTTGGCGCTGGGTTGGAGGTTCTCGTCGGAGGGATACCCAAGATCCTCCATCCCCAGCTGCGCCAACTCCCTGTCAATGTCTGTGGCAGCATTCACAAGACTCTCCGTCCAATGCTCCACAGTCTCCCTGAAGGCGTTCTGGGTGGCGGCAACACTCTCTAGCAGCGCCTTGTCGGCCTTGATCTCCTCCTTCAAGGCCGCCTCCTGCTTCTTGGCGCTGTCCAGCGTCTTGGTCAAAGCGGCCAGCTTCAACTCAAGACCCGTGTTGGAGTCCTTGGCGGCGCTGAGCTCTTTGCCCTTCTCGGCAAGATCAGCTTCTTGCTGCGCCACCTTCGTCTCCAACTCCTTCTTGGCGGCCTCGGCGGCGGCGGCAGCGTCCTCTGCTTGCTTGAGGGCTCCGCCGAGTTTTTCCTCGCGCACGGCGAGCTCCTCTTCGTGGGCGTCAAGATTGACCTTCCGCTGCGCCAGCTCTCCCTCCTCCGCGGATAGCTTCACAGCGGCAAGCCGCTGTTGCTCTTCGACTTCGGCCTTCTCGAGGAAGAAGACCTTCTGCACTTCGGCAAGCTGCTCCCGCTCCTCCGCCAGGGACCGGAGGGCTTCCCGGTGGAAACCCCCAAGCTCTTCCGCGCGCTTCTCGATATCTGCTCCCGCCTTCGCGACAAGCGCCTCGCGGGATTCCAGCTTGGCTTGCCGCGCGCGGTAGAGCGACAACAGCTTCCGCAGCAGCCGCTCCTCTTCTGGCTCGTTGCTGCTGCTGCTCGGCGCGTCGACCAGCGTCAGTCCCGCGGAGGCAAGCACTTCCCCGTCGAAGATCTCTCCCTCGACCGGTGCCCTGGAGCTTGACGCCCAGGGGAGGTTGATGAAGACGCCTTCACCGGCCTTCAAGTATACGACTGGCCGGGGCTCTTCGGAGCCTGGCGCTGCGGCAGCGGCGGACGGGTCGGCGGTCGGTGTAGCGCCTGGCGCTCCTGCGGCCTCAGGGTTGTCAATACGATCGCCAGATCCCTCGCCAGTTGCCGCGGTGGCAGCCTTGGCGGCCTCTGCGCCGGCGGGATCGTCAGCACCGGCCGCTTCTTCGGCGGCGACCTCAATCTCCATCTGCTCCGCAGCAGATGGGTCTGACAGCCGGCAAGGGGAGAAGAGTCAAACAAAATCCAGCAAAAACCCAAGAAGATCAAGAGAAGAAGAACCCAAGGGAGGTTTTGAAGCAAAAGGGTTACCTGTACCGGGATCTGCTGCCGTGGTCTCCGTCGTCGGGGGGCCGCTGGTGTTGTCCCTTGCCGGAGAACCCTCCCTCGCCGGAGACTTCTCCCTTACCGGAAAGCCCTCCCTTGTCGGAGAGTTCTCCCTTGTCGGGGGATTCTCCCTTGGCTCTTGGTGGGGCTGCTCGGCTCCTACACAAATCAACAAGCAGATATCAGCAAAGACAAGTACCCATGCGCGCCTCGCAGCGGAAAGTAAATCATACACTTACGCTGGGGGCTGCTCTGGAGAAAAGTCGCCGGGTCCGGCAAGGTTGTCTCGGGCGCGCCACCTGCTGTCGCAGTGGGCTCGTCCTCGATGACGATCACCGGGACCTTAGCTCTCTTTGCCACTCTCTGGGCCAGAGTCCTAAAGAGGAACAAGTTCAGAAAGAAAAGCAAATGAGATACAAGACAAACAACAAGAATTGAAGAACTGCAAGTACAGCAAGAGAAGCTTACTCTTCTTCTTCTTCCTCGTCGGAGCTGAACGCGGAGAAGTCGAAGTCCGGCGCGCGCCCGGCGCGAGGAGGCGGAGGAGAAGCTTCCCTTGGCCGCTTGGCGGGAGCAGTGGCGGTGGTCTGAGACGACCCCGTTCCAGTTGCTGGCGCGGCGCGAACAGCGGCAGGAACTGAAGCGGTGGTCTGGCTAGATCCTGCTCCAGTTGTCGTCGCAGCATGAGGCGCTCCCGCGGCAACGGTGTTTGCCGCGGTGGAGCGTGTCACGCGGCGCGGCGACTGTTGACCCGCTTGCCGCTCCTCTACATCACCGGCCTTGCGGAGACGCCTTCTTGGTGGGGATGAAGGTTCTGCTTGTGGCGAGCTGTCTGAAGACGAGGTGGAAGATGAGTTGATTTCCAGCGAGCCGCTCGTGTCCTTGGCGGGCTCGGTCGGCTCGGCGTCACGCCCGGCAAGCTCCTTCTTGCCGGCGGGCTCCACTCGCTCGGCACAGCTTGCCACCTCTGCTGCATCTGCCTCCTCCACGGTGAATCCAAACTCGCCCGCAGCCGCGGCTGCCGCCGCCTCTTCCAGCCTAGTGGCGATGAGCGCCATCTCCGCATCCGTGGTGTCGCGGGTGAGGCTGTCCTTCTCGTCGGAGCGGATCGGCACTTCCACCAAGTCATCGAAGAACTGCTGCACGACATCGTCTGCAGGCTCCTGCCAAGTTGGCACAATTCCATGCGAGTCGCACTCCGGCATCATTGCACGGATGTGGTCGAGCGAGGAATTGTTTCACAGCGGAACGACGCCCCCCGGCAACCTGAAAACTTCGGGATGTTGGGGGTCATACTTGAAGAGCTCCTGGAGCATCGCGTTGAGCTCCAGAACTGTGAAGTTGAAGTTGAGGCCCGGACGCAGCCTCATGATGTCTGCCGCGTTCTTGAACTCCCAAGTTGGCCTCCCCCGTTCCTGTAGGGGGCGATGCGGCGGCGAAGGAAATCTGCGCCAACAGCACCTACAGTGAGCCCGGCAAGCCTGAGGCGTAGGACCCTGGTGACGGCAATCTTCAGCCTGTCATCTTCCGGGGCCACGTCACTCCAATCGCTGCCGCGTGCTACTGGGGTTCGGCGCCGGGTGGTGAATGGCTGCGGGTTCTCCTCGTCAATTCAGCACCAGTCTGCTCTCCACTCCTCCCACTTGCCGCGGAATTCTCCCTCCAGATAGGTTTCCTTCTTGCCGGCCCTCGAGATCCAGGCGATTCCGCCGGATAGAGGCTCTCCTCTCTCTACTCGGGGTATGAAGAAGTGGCGAAAGAGGGCTACGTTGGGATGGACCCCGACAAAGTTTTCGCAGAGATGTGCGAAAACTGCCATGGTCAGAACGGCATTGGGGGTGAAGTCGAGGAGGTGGAATCCGTAGGTATTCATGATGTCGCAGAAGAATTCAGAGAAAGGCGGGCAGAGCCCGCAGTAGAAGAACAATGCGAAGAAAGGGTATCTGTTTGGGGCCTTCTTCCAAGCGGCGGCGGGGAGTACCTTCGTGCGCGGATGCGCGCGCGTCTCCGTCGACCAGAAGAGGTAGTAGTTCTCCCTCAGCTCCTTCGCGGCAAGCTTGGGGGGGAAGACGGCCCGCTCTTTCCGCAGCGCCGCAAGCCGCTGCGCCTCGGTCGACTTCACGACCTTCCCCTTGTCGGCTTTCGGAGCCATGGCGGAAGTGGTGGGGGAGGTCGACGGCGTTGGTGGCGCTGGTGGCGATGGGGGGCGGAGCGCTGCTCTCTTTCGGCTTCGAGAAGATGGGGGAGCGGCGGAGATTTCTGAGATTGGAAGCAGCAACGGGCGAATGGGCGAACTTCCCCTGTTTTCCCTGCTTATAAAGAGGGAGGGGGCGGACGTTCCGCATTTCTGAATAAAGAAACCACCCACGATCTCTCCCACGACGCCGCATTCAATGTGTGCCGTTCGGGGAGGGCGCGATGGATACGGAGAAAGATACGGCGTAACCTAGGCCGCGCGTGCCCGTGCCCTGTTTTGGGCCTGGCCCAACAGCGATCGGCACCGTGTATGGCCCAGGCCCGGGGGCTCTTGTCGGTGTACTAGGGTAGGGGTACCCTAGTATCCCGAACTTGTGCACGGGCAGTTGCAGCGTCCCGCGGCAAGGCTTGCCGGGTGACCGCCAAGGTCCTCCGTGGTTCCTTTGGAGCCATTCAAGAACAAAGTATCCAAGTCAAGGAGACAAGACCCCGGCAAGAGAGCTTGCCGGGAAGGCCAACAAAGGCATCTCAAGACCCCGGCAAGAGGAGCTTGCCGGGAAGGCCTACCAAGGCACTTCAAGGAACTTGCCACGGCGCGCCACGCGTCCCGGCAAGGCCCGGTGAGCGACAAGCTCCCGGACGCGACAAGACGACGACAGCGGCAAGGCGCTTGCCGCGGCAAGCCACCTCTCTGTGCCCGCGCTCCAGCGCATC